>NW_026926773.1:0-27934 GCF_032062105.1 Saccostrea cuccullata | reverse complement strand
ATATATTCTATTAATGTAAAATGAATTTAAAATACTGTTTTTCAAAAGCTAAATATCCTGCGGTTTTGACAATTAATTAAGAAACGAAATTTATCAGTAATATTTGGGATCTTCCATAGTAGAAATAATATAAATTCTGTCTCATAAATCAAAACTATATATTTCCATTAAAAATACCCGTATAAGCACTATAGAATTTTATGCGGCATTTGTTTAACTTTTGATTCGATTATCGGATTATCATTTTTTTTTATCTCTTGAAGAGTTTTTGTCATCTAAATCTAATTAGAAAATTAAAAATCATTTTGAATAAGTATCATACATTTTATGAAATTATAATATTTAGACATATTTCAAGGTACCCGAATTTAATCACGATAAGTAAAAAAAATCACAATTTAGATTGAATAATCAATCTTTAATTAAAATATATCTGATTATAAAATACTAAATTGATATATAAAAATCGCTAAATTGAGACTTAAATATCACTGAAAGATGGCGGAAAGGTAACTGAAAGACGAAAGACAGGTCACTGAAAGTTGACGGAAAGGTCATTGAAAGTTGATTGAAAGGTCACTGAAAGTTGATGGAAAGGCAACTGAAAGTTGACGGAAATGTGTCCGCTGAATGGTGACTGAAAGGTATCTGAAATAATGTGACTGAAAGACAACTGAAAGGTCACTGAAATTTATGTGCCATTCAGTGGCTGAATGGCCACTGAAAAGTCACTGAAAGCCGCCTCTCAGTTTTAACTGAAAGATCTTGTTTCTTCATGTGTAACTTCTCTTGAGCCTTCATCGATCCTACAAATCTGGTTAATACACCTGACGAATTGATGCCATCAAATTTTGTAACACGATCGTCTATTTTTCTTTGATTGCCAACTTTGCCATATTCTCACAGTTAGGTCTGTTTTACGCAATATTTTGAGCAAGATTCGATAAAAACATGCTATGTTTGATAATCGCTTAAACCATTTCAGAACAAGATCTCCGAAATAGACCACCATATGATTGATTGTAGCCTATGTAAAGATTCTAACAAATGGCATTTACGTCCTACAGCTTGCGCCTGAGTAATGTGCAAACGTTCTTTTAAAAATTTAATTTGATGAAATTATGTCGTTTGTTACGTCATTTTTATGGCCAGTATTGTAAGCATGCGAAAGTATGACGTCATTTTCGGATTTAATACGTCATAGAAATTATGAAGTGACGTCACAATATGCGTATATTTTTCTGATCTTTCCAATGATATCAAATTAAATAATATCCGTAAAACAGATGTTTTTTATTAAACAGTTCTCAGGACTTTTGAAATGCCCCTCGTATGATGTTAAGACAATTAAATCATGGTGACTACCATCCCTCAGGGTTAAAAAGGAAACTATTATGTGATAAAAAAAAAACAACTTTAGAGGGCAAAAATCATAAAATCTAGTACCGGTTTATCGAGCCAGGCGCTATTGAATAAAGGTGATTATTGTAAAACAACTGTTAGAAGCAACGTCTTTAAAAATAAAAAATGCATTTATTTAAGAATTAACATCCAAGTAGAACTGCAAAAGATACCTGGTCAAGTAAAAATAAAAGACAATTTACCAAGTTTTTTATAATATCGAATGCCATAACTTATCTAGTTCCAAATATTGCAAAACAGTAAACAATCAAAGATCAATATTTTTTTTTTAAAAGGTCATGCAAATCGCACATTTGTCTGGTAGCAGAATCCAGCACCAGCTTTAGCCAAAATAGATTTACATAAATCATCAGCTATCGAAACATTTCATAGTATATCATTATAGACTATTAGACTAAATAATTCCAATTTATTTGTTTGTCTATTTGTTTAACGTTCCATTCATGAGTGTTCACTCATTTTGAGATGACAGCACTTTCCAGTGAAAGGCTTGAAATTTTGATATGTACTTAGCTTTTACATCCTTTGAGCATGCAGTGATGGGGATATTTTTCGTGCCAGCACCGACGTTTTCAAAGGACCTCAATTTATATGGTTTCTTTTGAAGGACCGAACTCCAGTCTCATGCCAATATAAGCATTTATTTAGAAAAAAAGTTTTATTCTTATGGAACTTTATCGATTATCATTTGCACTGTTTTGCACTTATAAAAATACATCAGTTGTCTTGTCATATTCCTCTGGTATTTTGTATTGAAAGCCTTCAAACAATTGATCTATAGACACGTGCCATAAGTATTCGGTCAACATGGCGACTTGTTTACGCTTGAAAACGAAAGTAAATATTTCGAGTCTCCTGTTTCTGTATGTACACGTCATCGATGACGAATTATCCTAAATTTAGACTTTTAGTCACATGACTTAACACATGATAATTTGTTGTCATCTGTAGTTAGCGCAAGTTGTCAAAATTAATTTTTTTAAAATACGGGTCGAAAAGGGCAGGAACTTGGGATGGAGGCGAAAAATATCATTATAGATTTGATACAGAATGGTCTTTCCCGTCACAAGGTCAGTGATATGTTTAAAATCTCAAAATCAACAGTTATCGATGTAGCACAAAAGTTATTTTTTTGCCACAGGGTCAGTGTAAAAACAAACCGAGAAGTGGGCGGCCGGCGAAAATGAAAGAAAGGGATTACTGTGGTTTAGAAAAGCTTGTGAAAACGCATCGTCAGGAGTCTTTAAGTGATATCACATCAACAGTTAATGAAGGCAGGACTGAAAGTGAAACTTTATGTAAGCGGACTATTCAGCGTCATTTGCATAATCATGAATATAGAAGATGTGTAAGTAAGAAAAAACTGGTTGTGAAGGAGGTTAACCGACGAAAGAGACTGGCATGGCGCAGAGAGAAAAGGCGAAGTACAGTTCAGAATAACTGGAATAAAGTTAATAAAGGGGTGTATTTCTTGGAATGGCGTTGGGACAATTACACCTGTGAATGGTAACATAAATGCAGAAAAATATCAGGACATTCTTGAAGAGAACCTGTGGCCAGTGATTGCTCGACATTTTCCTAGGAGTGGATATTTTTTTCCAGGATGACAATGCCCCCGTTCACCGAGCAAGGTCTACTCAACAATCTATTGCCCATGGAATAAATTGCTTTAGTTGGCCTGCCCAGTCGCCACATATTAATATTATTGAAAACTTTTGGCTATTGATAAAAAGAAGACTTCAGACACAATTTCCCTTTATTAGCGAGCGCAGCGAGCTCAATAGACTAACGTGTACGAACAGAGGAAATTCGGGTTGAAATCTGCACATTGTTCCAAGAAATTTTTATCTCACCGCGTGAAAAAATTCCAAACTCCCAATAATGCTTTGAGGTGCATAGCAACTTGGAAGTTAAAACATAGCAACAACTTACTTGAAAAAAATACAAACAACGATTTAATGCAATCTCCATTCCATAAAACCTAAGTCAACAAGACTTTTTATCTGACGTCATACTTTCGTCACTTCAACGGTTCGGGAATTACCGATTTTGTCGGAAACTTCCGAGAAGTTTGGAATCTTGATCCCGTTCAAATGCCTGGGAAGTGATATATTTTTATTGTTTCGTTTTCTTGTTTCTTTTTCTTGAATGATACACAGTACATGTGTAGGCTTATGATAGTAAATAAACTGCGCTCGCCCCAACGGTCATACCGTAAAACACATTAAATCTAAAGATCTCGTGGATGAAATTCGGGGCATTTGGACAAGCAGCCGACCTTACTATGTTCCGAACCTCTATAAGTCCATACCAAACAGAATTTTGAATGTAATCAGGCTCAAGGGACATCTTACGAAGTATTAACAAGTAAGTTTAACATAATTTATATTTTCCATTACTTTATTTCATTACAGCGAATGTTTGTTTGTTTGTTTGTTTGGCCCCGTGGGGATCCAGGTTAGAATAGGTCCTCAGTACCCCCTTGCTTGTCGTAAAAGGCGACTAAATGGGGCGGTCCTTCGGATGAAACTGTATAAATCGAGACCCCGTGTCACAGAAGGTGTGGCACGTTAAAGATCTCTCCCTGCTCAATGGCCCTAAGTGCCGAACATAGGCCTGAATTTGCAGCCCTTCACCGGCAATGGTGATGTCTCCATATCAGTGAAATATTCTGGAGAGGGACGTTAAACAGTATATAATCAATCAATCAATACAGCGAATGTTTGAAATTTGACACTTTCGTTGTCAAGCGTAAACAAACCGCCATGTTGACTGAATACTTATGGCACGTGTCTGTATATAAAAAAATTAAAAAGGAATAGTAAAGGACATGCTATTCATAAATATTTCAGTGCTAATTGCAATACAGCAACCTTTTTGAAACAAAATTGAAGTATACAAATCATTAATAAGTACTGTTAATCATTCTTTATACATTGAAGTGTGTCATTACAATGATTATTAGTATATTTGTTTTCACCACATGTATTTGATTTTCATAATGCAACTATGTGTGTAACACAAATCATACACTTTTTTCTCTTTGCAAATAACAAAAAGATTGTCAGCTGTATCAGTGCAGATTCCATACGGTTTATTTTTTCCAAGGGTCAGATAATGAAGGAACTGTCCATCTTTGTCCATGATATGGACACAGCGATTACCATAATCAGTTGTAAGGATGTGACTCTCACTGTCTGTAGTGATTCCTTGTGGACAGAATGCTTCATTCCTAGGAGAAGGAGTATGTCCAGTGTACCTGAATATCAGTTTCCCGCCCCGATTGACCACCACTATTGCTTTAGCACCATAGTCAGCTACACATATATCCAGATTCTTATTTTCACACATGTACATGTTTAGGCCAGAGGAATAGAGTGGTTTTCCCTCATCATCAAATTGAATTGTTTGGCTCTCTATAGAGTCGGTGTATCGAACAACTTTTGTTTGTTTGTTGTCATCACTTTCCATAGTAACCAGAATGTCACCAGAGGAAGTGCTACAGACATTACGAGGTTTCCAGTTCTGAAGTCTGATCAACTCTTGTATCTCGTCATTATTAACGATGTTTACTGTTTTATACATGCCATCAGTATAAACTAAGTCTCCGCTTCTTAACACTATGTCTTCTGGTATGGCCCTTGTCTTCGTTTTGATAAACCGGTTTTGTGAATGCTCCTTTACATCGTAGAGTTCTATAATATTGCTATTATCACATATCCACAATCTATCATCACCAAGACAGGAAATATTTTGAGGATTGTTTGTAAGATGGAAAATATCAATGTAAATCTGATGGAATACAAAATCTGGTGATTTCGTTTTAGTTAACCGAGAGGAACCGGCTTTTTGCATTTCTTGCCTTGGTTTCAATATGTAACCGTAATCTTCTGATATAAATGAAAATGGTGATATGCTTCCTAATTGATGACTTAATGTTTCGTCTTGAATTGTATTTGGAATAAATTGGGGTAGTGAGGGTACAATTTTTTGTGGAAGCTTTTGATATTGATCTGTCTTGGGTCTTACACCTATTAATTTTGCAATGTCATTGTTTTTTTCAGCAATGCATCGATCCAATGAATCAATTTCATCTTTAATTTCAATAATTTTCGTGTTGATTTCAACCAAATGATTCTGCAAAGTTTGTAACTGAGAGGTCTTCATTTCATCAACTTGGGATTTAAGTTTCTTTACAACTTTATCAACTTTTCTGTGCCAGTAATGCCCACGCTTTGTGATGGCCTCTGAGATAATTAAGGTCTTCCGTTTCCAACGGAAGACCTTATTGTTTTCGTTCGGTTTCTTTTTCCCTATTATTTATTATTATTATTTTTTTTCTTACCGATTTTTGTGCACGCGAGTTCTCGGAAACGGCTTGGTCGATTTTCACGAAACTTTCAGATCTGATAGATATTGGTCTGAACCTTATTGGAAATTTTTTATAAGTACGTCGTCACTTCCGGTCGTGAGATATGGACGATTTACTGATTTTAAGAGGGTCAGCTTGTCCGGGCAATCACTAAAAAACGAATGAAGATATTGACTTGAGATTTTCAGTGAAGGTAGCGGAAGGATTGCTAAAATGCTTTTTTGAGTCTATATCTTTCCACCGCAAAAGGCGTTGAAGCTCTCTTGAGCTCGTTATAATTATTATTTTTCTGACCATCAAATTTTGTGCACGTGATTTCTCAAAGACTACTGGATGGATTTTTATGAAAATTGCAGGAACAATGTGTTGCTATCTGCAGTTATTATATCCTGGAGATTTTTTGGAAATTCCATTCTGGTGCCAAGTTACGGACAATTTTCTGAATTTAAATTGACATTTTGTTCGCGGATAATCTAAGGAACGGTAAAAGATATCACTGTGAAACTTTCAGGGATTATAGATTGTGATAAGTACTATCCAAGACGCGATCTTTTGTACGTCGTCTCTACTTCCTGTCGTAATGACATGCAAAGAAAAAAAGTCAAATTTTTAAACTTTTTTGTTTTTCAATATTTTCAAATCATATTAGTACGGTTGATAGAAACATTTCTCATTAGGCTGAATATATAATGTGTTTGTAAATTCATGAATTCGAACTCGAGATATTAACATTCAAAAGTCTGAAGCGGGATCTTAATGGCGGCGGTCTCTGTCAATTCCGACATTTCGCAATAGGGGTTTACAGAGGCAGCTGAGCGTTTGCTTGAACGAAAGTAACATAAGGAGCAATGAAATGTGTAGGGATACTTAGATTGTCACGTCGTAGGTTCGTTGCAATTCGGTGTCAAACTACATTTATTATCCAAGGTCTACTTACAAGTCTTCTTTAGTTGGTTTTGGTTGTTTCTCAAAGTAGAAATAGAAAAGAATTAATGTGCAAATGAAGTACAATATCTATATCTTTTGTTTTGCATCACGGTAACACATAACTTAAATCATAGTTATAATTAATAGTTTTTCAAGAATGTAGTAAGTAAAAAACGTGACCACTGTTTTCCCATGCACACTTGTGTCATATTAAATCAATAGAAGGGACAACTGTTACAATAAGAAAATATTTTATTTTTAAAGATAACAATTTTTCAAAGACAGTTTAATTGGCCTATATAAACATTTTATTTTCTCAATGCAAGTTATTGAACATAATGGAATCTTATTTTTAGACCCTCGTAGGGCGGTCGAGGCATTTTTTTCTCGGTGAAACACACCACCTTTTTCATGAAAGTGTAAGTAATCGGAATAGTCAACTTTCGTGATTGAAAATGAAAAATTAACCATTCATAGCTGTTTCACTGCTTTAGTGTAATTTGCCTATATACGATATGGTACATGTATGTGTTATACTTTCCACACCTAAAAATTTAGGCGATAAGAACGCTCTTTTGTTATTTGATTGAAGCTATCTCACCTATTTAAAATAACATTCCAAGAGAAATTCGCTAAGATTTACTCGATGCGTTTGGCGCGAAATTATGAATAGTGGCCCTTCTTTCATAATTCCAAGACAGATTAAATGTTGCAGAATTATATGTACAAACAAGTGAAGTAAGAGTAGTTGTTCAAATAGCGTAATCGATAAGCTTATTGGATTTTCACACTAGTGACCCGTTTCAATTACCAGTGTGTCCAAAATATGTTTCATCCATTTTTAGCCCTATATTATGGGTTATTTTCGGAATCGGACGGAAGACCTATTCGTTGCTCGCAACGAGATCGTTTCTAGTTTTATATTCTTTTTCTAGCTTATTTATTCCTTTTTTAACATCATCTGCAATGTGCTGATAGGTCGGGTAAATGTTGTCAATTAATTGATTTCGCTGCTTAATTATCATTTCTTTCTTTTCCCCCAGAACTTGTAAGATTTTTGATAATCTATGACCAAGGTGTTGATCAGATGCCAGACAGGTGTGACAGACAGGAATGTTACAGTACCTACAGTAAACCTCACATCGCTCTATATCATGGAAGGCACATTTGGGGTAGAGTGGAGTGGAATTTCTAGACTCAAATTTGAGCAGTCTGTGATCCTTCAATTCATCAACAGAAATGTGTTCTCCCACACAAGCTTTGCACAGGCTATTGAGACATGTATAACAATACATATGTGCTATAGCAGTCTCACACAGGTCACATCGCATTACATCCTGAGAACTAGTATTGGGGTCCATACCTGCATGAAATTGAAAAACGAGAAAAATTATTTTATGTTGATAAATATCATCATTTGAAAAAAAATGATCATCTTTAAATTCTAAACTAGCCAGAGACCTGTTTACTGTTGGTTCCTTTTTTTAGAAACTGTTTACTTTTTATATAGGAATTTTGTTAAAGATTGAATTCATATATGTAGTATTTATAAGTTTAATTATATTCAAAATAATCTTCACATAAAGGCAAACTACCGAAAATACAGGTACCAGTACCTTTGTACTGCACATTATTGATTCATCATAATGTTCCTACTGTGATAATATTGAAACTTTAGCTCATTTGTTCAATATATTTACTTATTTCAAAGAAACAAAAACGTTTTATTTGTTGCTATAGGAAATCGATTTGCTTCGTTAAATTTTAAACTACAGACTGATTCAAGATCGAAAGTCGACTTAAGGAGCAAGATAGATTAGCCTGATATAATATTAATTAAAAGCATTTCCAAACAAATATTAAAAAGGTAGATATCACAAATTATCAGGACTGTGTAATAATTCCAGCTTCGGATACAAGCGCCAAAGGGTAGTGACTTACTCAGGAATGGTTAATTTTGATAGATTCATAGATTCGATATGACTTTAGAATTTTTAACCATATTGATAAGTCCAAGACAGATATTCTGAATCAAAATCTACCTAAAAATAAGAAAATCTGTGAAAGCTACAAAATGAATTCTCATTTAAATCAGTAGAATTGATTCATTTTCCAATAAATAAAAAAAATGAGTATTAATTAAAAACAAATAGTTAAGATGATGAAAACTTTTGACTAGCTCATTTCATAGGTGTTCTTTTTCTTTGTATGCAAAAAAGAACAAAAAAAAGAAAGATCAGATTGAACCACATGCATGATTGGTACTTATATATTTTAAACGTCTTATAATTTGTTGTGTAGTATACATTTCAATATATTTACCACACGAGAAACGCATGTCCGATATGAAGGAGATGTGTTTTTATAAAATGAATACTATAATTTTCATGTATTACGCATAGATGTGGTCTCTTTCGGTAGATTGTTTAGTTTTTCTATTATAGTAAATAATAAAAGCGAAATATTCCTAGGGTCATTTGAAAATAGAATGTTTTAAGCAAGCTACAAAACAAGGTTGTATATATTGAATATTGTAAATCAAATTTGATGTTCTTCTTGTTGAAAGGGATTTTTCTCTTATTTTTCATGAAACATGTTAGTTGTCTACAAACTAATAAAATAGTATGACATGTAGCTGTACGTTGAGGAATCGCCAATATTTGACATCACAGTGTAAATTTATATCGATTCTAAAAAGAAAATTGAAGCAAACTTACTATTCAACATGTGGCCTTACAAAAGTTAATTGTATATCTTTTAGAAAGAATGTTTAAGGAGTGAATTGGAGTGTTTAAAAGACAAAGCTTTTTATATGCACTATTTATGTGTGATAATCATATAATCTGAAAACTGCTATCATCTGGGGAAAAGTTAATCAGGGATATGATAGCAAATAAACACTCTAATTTTGTTTGTTTATTGTTTAAACAGTATCTTATTCATAATATAGAAAATAATATACAATGGACATGGATTGAACAGCAGGTTAGTTCTTTCCACACTCTCACACTCTCAGTGACAAACTGGATCAAAAATATTTTTAGGTATAAAAAAATACAGCTAAAATTTCTTCCATGGAATAAATTTGTTCTAAAAATTACTCATTTCAAATTTAAAAGTCGGATAAATCTTTCAGCTTCTGTGAATTGAACGCTACGGAACATGTCATGTGACCACCTTGATCAAGTGATTTGCGCATTAGAACAGTGACTGATGGGCAATACAATAGGAGAGAACTATCTTAAAAATTAATTAATACAGAAAATTAATTTCATTTCTTTTATGGATGTTGTTCAATTACTTTGCAAATTGTTTGATTTTGAATACCGTTAGTAGAATTCGCTTCCGCCAATGATCTTCATAGTGACAACTTATTTTCATTCACTTTATCAAAATCGATATAAAAAATAAAACCTAAAGTATTTGTACAGGAACTAATAGTATACGTCTGCATACAAATTCCAGAATTTCATTATTCAGATAACTTTAATGTAAGTCAAAAGGATCACCAAATATCCAAAGTGTTTATGCTTAGAAGACCTTTTACGTCATACTCTATCAAAAGCATTTGATAGATAAAAAAAAAAAACCACTATACAACATAACTTTTCCTCAACATGCTGTTAATATTCTGTTATTACTTAACGCTTGAGTAATCCGGTAGGAAAACAGCCTGAAATTGATTATAGACGTTTGACGTTTACTTTTCACATAGTTTTTATTATATGATTCAAAAAGTGAAAGTTGTCCATAATTTAATCCAATTGGTCTAATGGTTGATTTTGGTAATAGAAGATTTGCATTTCAAAAGGGGGGTGCGAGCTTATATACTTTCAGACACTTCAATAAACTGCATCAATAAAAAAAAAAATTTGATCACACAAGACACTATATTGACTATACAAGTCTTTAACAAAATTTACATAGGTCTAATGAAACTTTTCAATAATTTTTTTTAAAAAGTTTGTTTAACGATTGAAAAACTGAATAAAAAATAAAAATAAAATAAAATAGAATTTTCAAATAAATAAATTCAAAATTTTTTTCAATCGTTTACAAAAAAAGAAATTTTAACTGTCCTAATTTCAAAATATATGCGCAAAATATGAAAAAATCAATTTGAAATAAATTTGAAATCGATTATCCAAGACTTCTTACCTGACTAGAACTAAGTAAATGTCTGCTTTCCTTGCCAACGGATATGCAACACAATGTTGATGCTTTTGCGTCACGTGACTCAATCTCTCACAAGAGGTCGCTAATCTAGATCAAGCTTAGCGTGCAGAATAACTCTGGGTAGAGATTTCCTGTCAGGGGTATCTTATTCTCCCGTTTCATTCCAGTTATATAACATGCCTACTCTGATCGTTATTGATCTTTGTGCATAATAACAGTTTCAAGTTATTAGATGACACGGCATATAAACGTTTTGTCTGATCTTATCAAATAAAACCATAGTTTCATATATTTTTATTCTTCAAAGGAATATTTATTCTTTGGTAGTCTTTGGTATATATTGGAAAAAGTGTGTAAGAGGTATCTTACCTGTGAAATGAATGGGTAGAGAAAGGCTACTCTACACGATCAACTCGTGACAAGCAATATTATTGCATCTGGGTTATTATTTCTCCGCAAACAAACCTAATTCTATCTACCATCTTGATGACGTACTTGTTTTATAATTGGAATTTATCTACAAAATATCACAAGAGGCCAATGGACCCAAATAATCACGTACTATGGACCAAATGTTTTAAAACATAAATTTCAATATATATATAAACATTGAACTGTATTTGATAATAATTACATCATAGTTGTGTAAATTTAGAGATAAAAGGACTGTAAAGTATTTTTGTCAGGTATTTTAGGATAAAAGCTATGTTTCTTAATATAGATTATGACCTTGTATAACATGGAAGTTATATGACCTATACAGTACCGACCAGACCCAACCTGACACCAAAGCAGTCCCAGAAAGCAGTCCCCCGGGACTGCTTTGGGACCGCTGTGGGACTGCTGTGGGACTGTTCTGGGACCGCTGTGGGACTGCTCTGGGACTGCCCTGGGACTGCTCTAAAAAGCAGACCCAGCAGTCCCAGCTGTCCCTGTGACTGCTTTCTGGGACTGCTTTGTTCACTCATGCGTGAAAGAAGTTCTGAGTGACATGATAGCTCCGCCCCCTTGTGTATTCTGAATTTGCAGGCTCCCACTTGTTTTGTTTACTAGCAGCAGAGAGGAGTTTAAACTATTAAAAATGCAAGGTTTCTTACAATCTTTCCATAAGAAGAGATTATTATAGTTAATATTTTCAGAGACTGTACATTTACACAAATATATTTTTTAAAATAAGGAAGTCAATTGCAAATGTAGATTTTTATGCCTAAAAATAAATTATAGGTTTATGAGAAAAATATCTACATGTAGGTCTATTTTATTATTTATTGTAAAATTATGTGCACTCAAAATTTGCATTGACACTATTTAAAAATAATCCTTATACAGTTAGATATGATATTTTTAATTGAAAAGCTTCATGTTTTACGAGCACCACTCTAGAAAAGTATCCCAGGCAACCCTAAAATAAAGCCTAACAGTTTATTAAATGACCAGGAAATAAAATTATGCTACCATTCTTCCATAGCTCAAACAATTTGAATAATCATCGGGGAATTTATTAATGAATTACCGGTAGTTTTTAATTTATAAACAAGTTATCAAAAGAGAACATTTATTTTATAAATAAAGAGTTGAAAATACCGGGAATTTTTTTCTTTTGCTTGTGTTTACATGTACCTGGCCGATTAATGTTTATTACTTGGTATCAACACCCGCGGTTTCAATCGCCTTAAAGCAGAAAATCAGTGCATGCTATTTTGGTATACCTATAAGCGTTTCACATCATTGAACATGCTGGTCAACAATGACCCTAATTTCCATCTACCGGTATATAATGCAGAAATAAAATTGATTACTAAAATGTGTTTGAATTTCTTTCAGGATTAATTAATTTTGAACATAATCTGATGGTTCGATTCTGGTGAATTAGATATGTGCATTCTAACATTTACAAATAAAACGCTTAAAACTGAGTATTAAAGAGATAGAAATATTAACAATAATTAGATTGACATGTCAGTAAAAATAATCATGACTGAAAAAAAAAATATTTGGCAAAATTAAAAAAGAATTTTCTAAAATCCCGCTAGTATGGAAATTGGCCAAATAATGATGAGATCTATTTAAATCTTTTTCTTAGTGGTGGAAAAAAATTAATTCACGTTTAATTTTCTGTATAAAAAATAAATGGGACACAGTATAAATCACAGAAAATAAAGAAATTGAATTATTTATTTAATACACCCGATAACTGTGATTAAATGTTCATGGTCAGTTTAATTCATACATGTACTTGTGAAACCCTTCTTCCTTCAATAATAATCATTCAATTTGTTTTTTTTGCGCGTACTGTTCATAAATGCCCTTCGCATACATGTAAGGAGCCCCGGCATACTACCCAGAATCAAATTTCTACTGCCTCTTATAGTTCCATTGTTTATTGCAAATCTCATTTCTGAGTTAGCTCCGCCCATTAGATTAATAAACCCCGCCCACTGGGACTGCTGGGACTGCTTTCTGGGACTGCTGGGACTGCTCTCTGGGATCGCTGGGACTGCTGGGACCGCTGTGGGACTGCTCTGGGACTGCTGTGGGACTGCTTTAGCAGTCCCAGAAAGCAGTCCCCGGGACTGCTCTGGGACTGCTTTGTGTCAGGTTGGGTCTGGTCGGTACTGTATAGTGATTGATTCACTGCCGGTTTTTGAATTTATATCACGGGTAAATATAGTTCCCTATCAAAAAGGGGACGTTTTTAGACTAATTTTACCAACTTTATGACGTCATATCAGCAATGATGAAAATTAATGTTTACTTATCTAGTGTCATGATGTAGGATTATTAACAACTTTATGGAAGATTTGATCATGATTTGCCAACCCGTTTTACATCCCAATTTTGACTTTTACTGTGTGAAATGCATTATTTTTCAAACCCAACGGCATGTATGAAATCCACCGAACAAGGCAAAATGAAAAAAAAATACCAGGTATATCCCCTTTATGTTTTATTTATTATTTTCTATTTCTGAACAAATTGTCCGGTAAGTGACCAATGTCAGTTAATACAGGTATTTGATTTTCTCAAGAGAGCTTGACAGACTGAAGAAATATTTCCAAGCAACAAGAAACAGAGTGTCATCTGTATTTGTACACAACCCACCAAGAGCATAAAATGGTAAATTTAGGTAACGACGAAACTGTCCATTCTCGCTTATTATATGGACACAGTTATTATTATAATCAGTCGTGAGGATGTGACTCTGACTGTCTCTAGTGATTCCTCTTGGATTGAATGCTCTAGACCTTGGAAGTGGAGCTTGTCCAGAATATTTGAATCTCAGTTTCCCGGCCTGATTGACCACCACTACTGCTTTAGCTCCACAGTCAGACACACAGATATCAAGATTCCTGTTCTCACATATGAATTTATGAGAACCATCCGATGAATAAAGAGGTGCCTTTTTATCATCGAACTGAATGGATTGTTTCTCTGTTGAATCAGAGTATCGGGCAACTTTGGACTGTTTATCATCACTTTCCATAGTAAAGAGAAGGTCGCGGGAGCAGGTCCTACAGACGCCTAGAGGTTTCCATTTGTCTAATCTTATCACTTCTTCTTTAGTTCCACTCTTCACAATGTTAATAGTTCTCTCCCATTGATCTGTATACACTAGCTCTCCACTTCTTGTGACTGCTATGTCTGTTGGGCTCCTGTCTATTGTCCTTGTTCTGATTGACTTGATTAAACCCTGATTTATGCTGTAGAGAGTCATGGTACAGCTTTCATCACATGCCCATATTTTTTCATCTCCAAAACATGCAATATTTCGAAGGCAGCCATAATGATAAATGCGCTTGTCGAAAATCTCTGGTTCATTACGCAGCTTTTTATACGGAAGAGAAACTATTACTGATCCCTGTTTAACTGAATGAGGGGGACTTTTCTTATGTGATTTAAGTGAGATTTCTTTTGTTGTTTCCGGACTGTTTCCAAATTGTTTTGATTTAAGAGGAATTGAAGAGAAATTTCCGAAGTGAGAACAAAGTTCGTCTTCTTGGATAATTTTCGGTGTAAAATTTGGGGCAGACAAAACAGATATTTTTGGAAAGTTTTTATGTTGTTCTATAGAGACTTGTAAGCTGATGATTTTTGAAAAGTCATTTGAGTCTTTTGCAATATCTAATACATTGATTTCATCTCTTATGTCAATAATTTTCTTGTTAATTTCATCAAGAATTTTTTGTAAAGTTTGTAACTGCGATCTCTTCATTTCATCTACTTGGTTTTTAAGTTGATTGACAAGTTTGTTGATTTCTCCTTGCAAGACCTCTCCCTGTTTGTTATGGAGGTTAGGAGTTTTTTATATTCCTTTTCTAACTCACTTATTCTGTTTTGTATATCAGATTCCATCTCCAGGTATTTGGGGTTGACGTTTTCATTTAACTCAGATTTGTATTTGTTTATCTTATCTTTCTTTTCATCCAGAACTTCTACGACTTTTGATAATTTATGGCTCATATGTTTATCAGATGAAAGGCAACTGCCACAGACGGAATTGTCACAGTTTCTACAGAACATCTCACATCGTTCTTTTCCATGAGAGGCACATTCGGGGTAAAGAGGAGTGGAATTCAACTCATATTTGACCACTTTATGATCCTTAGATTCATCAGTAGAGATGTGTTCTCCCACACAGGCCTTGCATAGGATTACGAGACACGTGTCACAGTGCATCTGTACTTTAACAGTCTCACATATGCCACAGTGTATCACATGCTGGGCACTTGCACGGGGGTCCATGTCTAGACTTCTGGCCTCTAAAATTGGTAAATAGCAAAAGTAGCAATAGTAAATAGCAAAAAGTTTTGTAGATCAACTTGTAAATTGTATGTGATTTTTATGAATTGATGAGGTAATAATTGATGAGATAATTATATATAAGTACAATGTATTTCATATTTTCCTCTTTTTTTTGAACTGCATGGAATGCAATAACGAATTTCCTGCTAATCTTGATAATATTGTAAGATAAAGAAAGTAACATAAAAATGACTTTCTTTAATTGCGAGTTCACATGTGCATGTCATGGCAACAATTGCATTATCTCAAAAGTGTTTATGAATACATTGAAAATTTGTGCAGAACTAGACAGTTTTAAGGGAAAAGGAAAATATTATTCTCTTGTTTTGAAAAAAAAAATTTTGGAGAAAAAAAATTAATGTATATAATTTGATGACAAACTGTTACCTTCTTACTGGCTTACTGGTGGAAAATGGCAGCTGTCCTAGCCAACAGAAATCCAAATTAATCGGTTTTCAGTCGCACGACCGACTTGCATAATCATTATCTACAAATCAAGGGGAATGTCTGTGCTCTACCATGTCGATCAATATTTTTATCTTACTGTTTCTAACGTTAACAGTGCATAAATTATGAATGTTGTATAAAATATTACGTTTTTTGATTGAAATAATTGAATTTATTATTTTTTTTTTTTTACATTTAATTGCAGTTCCTCATCTTGTGAAACTGGGTCACTGCTAACAGAGTATGTACATATAAATATTATAAAAACGTTTAAGTAAATATTCATGCATAAACATGCATAAATCGAACATGTGTTATGAGCTCATTATTTATTATTTATATCTGACTACAAACAACAATGCTAATGTTTTAAAAAAAAAGGGGAACACCTGAGTCTATATCCGCTCTTATCATGCCTATATTCTATGGCATATGGCCGGTAAATGCAAATTGTGATGTTGAATAAATCTTTATATTTTGAATCAGAAACATTTTGCATAGCTTCAATTTTTGAGTTTAGGTAGGTTAAAGAATCAAAATGCAATTCACTGATTTTTAACCAAATATAACTTGCACCGTTACAAAGATCTTAAGGTTATGAGCAGCATTCAAGATCAGAAGTCCATAAAAACAATAAAAAATAAGAGCACTGTTGTTCGGTAACTGTTCGTTATCAACATATGATTCATCGATATAATAATGAAAATAACCAGTGATTATAGACCTTATAACCTTATCCAAACATGAGAGAAGGGCCAATAATTGCAGTTCTTAAATTTCAATTTGTGTAAAAGGACATTGCAGTACCAGAAATAGCAACTGAAAATGGGTATATGATATTATATACAGGGACATTTTCACCTCGTTTTATCTTTCGCTCTAACCTCGTTTGGACGAATTTAAAAAGGGAAGAGTTCAAACTGTAAAGTATAATTTTTTTAAACAAAACTGTGACTTGGTGAATTTAAAATGGGGAACATCATTTGCAAGTGTTAAATGATGAAAATAAAGCGGGGCGAAAATTATCCTGTAAACAATATTTGAAATCATGCAAAAAAATATTTGAGATTTGAGATCTGAGTAACCTTTACATAATCACCATAGTAACCTAGGGATAAATTTTAATTGTCTTGGTTTATAAATGACAGGAGTGCTTTTAAAAGTAGACGAGGAAAACTGAATAAAAAAGATACTAACCGGGAGAAACGAATACATTATTTAAGGAATCACTGTCTAGTTTTGAGAGTATGCCAGGGCATCAACAATAGTGGGAAACATGGGATAATTTGCTAAAATTGCTAAAATTATCCCATGTTTCCCACTATTGTTGATGTTCCTGGCATACTCTCAAAACTAGACAGTGATTCCTTATATTTCCATTTCATTGTGAAATAAAATTGTAGTCTTAGACATTAAGAATGTAGACTAATCGATTTAAAATACACGAGGACTTTCATGCCAATTTCAATAGTTCTCGTACACTGACGTCAAACACAAAGGCATTTACATGCATATTTGGCCTTCTTAGCGTCAGACACAGAGACAGATGAGCACGAGATTTGCATGCGTATTAGACCTCCTTAGCTGCTGACCTATCGACCTACCTAATTTACATTCCGGCAGAATTATCAGGAAATCAACTCCGCTTACTTTCAAAGGGTTATTATAGAGAAAAAATTTAGAAATGGAAATATATTGTTGTCCACTGACAATGCGTTTGAGATTTCGGATGAAAGACAAACACAGAATAGGAGGATTTTTATAACTCATTGAATATATGTGGATATACATACAATGTACTTTGATTTTAGATTTTAAAGTCAAATAAAAACATAACAGCTAATATGATATTACGCTGTAGATTTACACTACACCTTTAAGATGAATTTACACTAAAAATACTCAGGTATCTGGTATGCCTATTTGCTTTTTATCTCACATGACCTAATTACTCTTTTTCGCCCAGTCAGATATTTTTCTAGTTAGAGTATTTATATAAATCTGTTTTACTCTCCGATCAATTTATTAACCTTTTCAGAATAAGTTTTGAACATTTTTTTGGCATTGCACTCATAATAATATTACAACTGTCGTATAAATGAACAATCATTTAATATTATTTGTCTATTTTAGTGTTCCTAAGTGTGTTTGAGAGAAAATGTTAGGGACAAAACAAAAATATACATGTATTTCGAAAATATAGTTTTTTCATACCTTACATACTATTAGATCCTCTATTTTCTCATTTAAACACGTAATCAAAACTTGGAGTTAAAAGGATTGATGTTGAAAATTTTCCAGGATTATTTTTTTCTCATCTACAAACCGAACCACTTTTTTCCATCTGAATCGACAAAGGGAAAACAAGCATTTTTTAAAAGTTGGTTAGACATTTTTGCACTTTTTCGTGCAGCTCTGCAGATAAGATGAAAATGCCTTTTTGGTTATTTGTGTAATTTTGAAAGCGTTTTAAGGAGAGCATTCATTGTAAGGAACTAACTACTAAGATGGAATTTGAAGATCCAACAAATAGTATGTAAACTAAAACATACATTGAAAAACAGATATTGGGAACAGAGCAAACACAGGCCTCTCAAAACATATGGGCTAGGATATATCTGATTGAAGTTTGGTTAAATGCATTGGACTTTGAAACATTTATAATTTTGTTTATGCATGCCAAAATTTAAATCAAGGGTGTTGAATCCATTACCAGTATTTTTATTGTATCAGTCAAGTATTGGAAATATGTAAGTTAAACGAATTCACATTGCAAAACATTTATGATGTACAAGAAATGAGAAAAGACGTTCCTATTTTACTTTGCAAATAAATCCATCGCACCTGAGAGGGTTGTTGCGGTAATTTAAAATATCACGATATTAACAAAGAATCTTTACTTAATGATGCATTTATTAAAATATCAAGGATAATGAGAGAAGATATCTTGCAAAGCAGTTCCGTACTTTTTTTTTCTCAGTTCTCATGTAAAATGTTTGAAATTGTTCTTTTTTTTACTGCTGCACACACTTCAAATATACCAAATAGGTAATGTATGTAAATTTGATTGTCATTTTGGCAGAGTCATTACTTATTTATAAAGGGTCGTGTTTTGAATATGATTATAAAAATTACTTTTGTTTAAAAAACCTCATCTGTAAAAAAATCTTTTCCGGACATGGATGGGCTTTTTCAGGATCAAAGATGTATCATAGCTAATTGCAGACCTTTTGACCTCTGTTGATCCACGGTAAAAACAAGAAACTGCATGAGTAAGCATTTTTAGTAATGAAATTCCCTACAACTATAGATAAAGGTATAATTATGTTGTACTGTGACGAACAGACTGGTCATTGGCTACCATTATATATTGTACAGCATTTTCTTTCTTTATCCTGTGATTTTAAACTTTGATGCACACAGATAGAGACAGTAGAAAGCCCCGACAGACAATAAACTTTAACACTACACTATCAGTAAATCAAAAAAAAAGAAAATATAAAAACATTGTTAATTGTGACACATTCACAACAATTATATAGAAATTGTATACTAGTATTTCGTTGCTCTTCATAAATGTTTATAAAATTTATATTTTAGCCTTTATCTATATAAACATAAACAAAACATGGATATATGTTGCATTTTGTGAACATTTAGAAACTTAGAAGAGACAGCGTGATTAAGTTCAATGCAAGAATTCCTTTTCTGCACGCTGAAAACATTGAATATTATTAAGCTATTGTGACTTTTCATTTGTATCTACGGACACCCTACATGGTCGTAGAACCATAATCTGGTGATTGTTGTTCATCAGCAGGGGGGTATTCGTCTGCTGGAAATTTTTTGGGGACTTCAGGAGAGTATCCAGTGCCTGATGATTTCTTTCTAACTTGAGGGGAGGATCCTGCTCCTGGTGATTTCTTTGCAACTTGAGGAGAGAATCCAGCTCCTGGTGATTTCTTTGCGACTTGAGGAGAGGATCCAGGTCCTGGTGATAATTTCTTTGAGACCTGAGGAGAGGATCCTTCTTCTTGTGATTTCAATGAAACTACATTAGGGGAAGATATTTCCGTTGAATTTGATTTGATTTGTGAAAGGTATCCAAATTCTAGTGGTTCCTGTGCGGCCTTTACATGTATGCTGTAACCATGCTTTTCTATCGTGATATTAAATTGAGATAAAACTCCAACAAATTTTAAAAGTTTTTCTTCTTGAATTTTCCCTGGAGTGAATTTGGGTGCAGAGGGAACAAGCTTATTTGGGAGCTTTTTATGCTGATCTATTTTGGAGCTATGTAGTACTTGTAAAATCGTTGAAATGTCGTTGGAGCGTAAAGCTTTATCAATTCCATCAATTTCATCATCAATCTCAATAAGCGTTTTGTTAATATCCTCCAAATGTTTCTGTAAAGTGTGTAACTGTTTGTTTTTCATTTCACTTGTTTTAGCCTTTAATTTATTGAAAAGTTTGTCAATTTCTTTGTGCAGATAATCTTCGTGTATTGCTAATCCTGTTGAGAGATCTCCATATTCCTTCTCCATCTTCCTTATTCTATTTTGTTCACCCACTGCAATCTCCT
This sequence comes from Saccostrea cuccullata, assembly GCF_032062105.1. NCBI lineage: Eukaryota > Metazoa > Mollusca > Bivalvia > Ostreida > Ostreidae > Saccostrea > Saccostrea cuccullata. The sequence goes on along the minus strand of NW_026926773.1, from coordinate 7,205 downwards.
GGTAAGTTGGACAAATTGTTTCCTTCAATTCAATTTGCCTTTTCTTTAGTAAATCTTTCTTTTCATCCAGAATGTCCAAGATTTTCGAGTACTTATGACCTAAATGTTCATCGGATGCAAGGCAAGTATGACAGATAGGAGTGTCACAGTTTTTACAGAACATCTCACATCGTTCTTTCGCATGAGAGACACATCCAGGGTAGAGGGGAGTAGACTCAAGCTTGACTTCTGTGTCATCTTCGGAACTACTATGTGAATCCATAGCTATAAAAAATTGTGGGACTGAAAATAGAAATGTTTCATGATTTGACATTTAAACATATCCAAAATAAATAGTTTTATGAATTTATTTATTATTTTTTATAATATTTTATGCCTTTTATTAGACCAAACAATGAACTTTATCTATATATGTTACAATTAACAGCAGAATTACTAACACGGTTGATCATGGTACTTCAAAGGTACATTTTGAATGTAGAGCATCCGAATTTACAGATATCATAATTAGATTACTAAAAGTTGTGGGAAAAATAAATGCTATTTGATAAATTAAGAACAATTTTTGCAAGAAATATACAGACATGTCACGTGTTATTCACTAGCTATAGTGGTGTGTGATACTCTACTGTAATATAATTTATAGAATTGACAACTTAAACCTTGTCAGCAACAACATATATCATTTAGTCAATGACGATGACCTATTTCATACTTATTGTTAGGTTGTTATTTACACATTAAATTGTCTGCAAATTTTTCCTTTATTTCTCGATCATGACAAGGTCAAGGAGCACACGGAGGGTGACAGGGGATGATCATTCCTCAATGGCAACTGGTCCTACTTTTATTGTTTTAGAGGTCCTTGTTTGATCTACTCCTGTATTATTTCTATAGACGTTTGAGCTTATACACTGTAAATATATGATACCTTAGACTTCCTAATTAGCCCCTTCATGATAACTGACGAACTACACTTTTGCAGGGCAAAATAATAACGTTTGGCGGAGTTTTTGTTCATATATAATTAAATGACGTATTTTAAACAATTACTTTTACTTTTACGTCATATTTCACCAAACTATATCATTTTGCCCTGCAAAAAAGCAGTACCGCAGTTACCGTGAAACGGTCTATTCCTGACTGTTTCTATCATTTTAAACTTTTAAAATGTTTTTTTTTTAAATACGCAGCACAGTTAAGGTTACAGCAAGGAGGCGTGGCCTAATTTGTACGGAAAATGTTCACTATGACGTCACACATAAATAAAATTATTTGCTATTCCAAACAGCTTGATAGCTGTATACTACATACAAACTTACTATTACATGCAGTTTTGACGTTTGTTAAATCCCACACAACATTATATAAACGATGCAGCGATCGCAATGCACTTGTCAATGTGAAGTCATATCGCAAAAATGACGCAGTTTCTATACTGTGACAGGCTGATCGAGTCACATTTTGTACAATGTCTTTTGTTCTCAAATAATTTAATTTCACTTGTATCAAGCAGTTTCATTGGCTGAATCATTCAGAGGAACATATAATATTTTGGATAACATAACTTGCCTACGTCACAATGAGTTACGTCAAAAACGTATTACTCCGCTTGACGTTACTTTTAAAATAATGCTCAATTTGAAGTCTTTTTCCGGTGGAAATATTGTCTCATTGTCTACACTGGAATTAAATTATAAGGAATGAAGCTAATTTCAACTTATGTTATCCGATATAACAAAATTTGGGTCAATTTACGCTTTTTTATAAACCGCTTCGCGGTTTATAAAGCGTAAACTGCCCCAAGTTATGTTATATCGGATAACATAAGTTGAAATAAGCTTCATTCCATAAATAAAATATTACTTGAAGTTAAATAAAAGGCCGTTCGGATGCGATGTCCTATTTTGTATTTAATTCATAAACTGTCCGTACATTCTCCAGACATGTGATACTGTCGAGCGTTTGCATGCAGATTTATTGAAAAAATAATGGAATGGCCCTAATAAATCGATTTATTGCAAGGGCATACCCTCAATATATCTTGTCAAATTTTTACACATGAACTCAAGAAGCATTAAGACATTTGAAAAGTGCTGCAAACCTCTTGTAAATAAATCAATTATAGCTATATTCAATGTAGTTGACCAGTAAAATATTCAACCTGCCGTCCAACAAATTAAATTTTAGCAATTAAAAAAAAATCTATATACATGTAAGTTCGTAGCGATATTTGTTTTTATCATCCTGACACAATTGACATCCAAAGAGAGATGTAGTTTTGTAATAATCCTTTTTCAAAATAGTAAATTTTATTCTTAAATTTCAATGTTATACATTATCATAACAATTGTCTTATAATTTGAAATTTGTAGTTTAATTTTTCAAGATGATTTTAAAAAATAAACAATGGAAATAATTGTATTGTTCACAAAGATCTGTTCCAGAAACATTTAGTTTTTTTAATATTATGGCTGTATGGAAATGGCTAAATTGGCATTAAAAAATCACATGCATACTTTTTAAGACATCTTTTGACCTTTTTTCATCGAAGAACACTAAGTTAAGTTTCTATCTACATTACTTTTACAACACTCGCATAACTGGAAAATCTTGTAGAAATATGTTATCAGTATGAAATTCGGTATCATGATTGCAAATAAATAGTTGAGAAAAAAACAAAATAAAGTTAGATTTAAGGGGAAAATCATGAAGCTATACAATAAATTTGATATACAATAACCTGTTTATAATCAACGAAATGGAGGTTGGCCTTGTTAGACTTAATTGTTTAGAAAATAAACAAAATTGAAGTTCTAAATATAATAAAACTAAATATATTTATAATAAATATATTAAATACCATTACCTATGGATAAATGGCGTTTTTGCCCACAAAAATCCAGTAATATTGATGTTTTATATGATGTGATCTGTCTGCAGTGATGTAATAGCGGAAAATGTAGATTTTCCTTCCAAAGAATTCATATTAAAAGGAGACCGCGTACCGACGTGGGTCCTGGCACAAAATATGCCTCTTAAGAAATACCAAGTATAGGTAAAATGTGCAGCTCTCCTCTGGCAATTTGTGACTTCTCATTAAGAGTGAAAGTTTTTGGATTTATGCTAAGTAAATAAGAAACCATGCAACCAACCAATGCACTGGCAATAAAAGGCGTCTCAGTATGAGAGAAAAGTTCTCGAACGTATGCTTTTAAACAAACATTCAACCACGTAACAAATTATACCTTTGTCATATAACTGTCAGATGTATTTGATTTCTGATTTTTTAAAAGGTAATTTAATATACTTGCACACTGCATTTCAATTAATTTATTTAACTCCTTAACTTAAAACAGTGCAAGTGTTGGGGATTGCTGAACGGTATTGCATATAAGATATTTTATTTTTATCTGACTACTGCAAACTTATTTTTTAATGGTTTGTGAAGTTTCGTTTACCGTTTTTCGTAAGTTAATTAGGTAAAAAAAGAAATATTCTTTTGGTTTATTTCATAAAAAACGAAGCATCTTTTATCTTTGCGAATCTAGCTATAGTTTTATGGGAAACAAATCGAAATTTTATGCCTAAAATAAACAAATTTTAAAAATTCCCTTTACCACTTGTCATTTAACAAGCAATTAGATCAAACTCTTGAAAATTCTATCTGTACTAGTATATAACATTAAGATGCCATTAAAATAAAAAAAATGACTCTTGACTGGATTTATTGTAACAAACGCTCATATGGAGGATGTGGACTGGATACCTCCAGGTAAACAAAGACAAGGTCATCCAACAACAAGAAGAATGTTTGACGAGGAATAAGATTGTTTGGCGTCCCCCTGCACATTGGTTTCTAACACCTGAATAGAAAAGCAAACATAATCAGCAATCCAGGAATACATTATTTCCTGTCAACAATAATTGTGCTTGCTGCAAACTAGAGCAGACTGTCTCGGTACTGACATCTTTCAAAACTGGACTGTTACAGAAACTTTGTAGGATACAGAAAATAGTTTGATTTCATAACTGCAATGATTATTTTGAAACATTGATCATATAAAATTGGGGAAAGCTCAAACAAAATACTGTCACACGAAGGCTATGCAATTGACTACATGACTTTTTTGGCATGATCTACATTATGTAGATCATGCCAAAAAAGTTTTTAAAAAGTGTGCTAGCTCTACTAGTGCTCAATGTTTTATGTTCTGAAACAGTCCAGTTTTTTTTAAGAATATGAGTACTGAGATAGTCTTTTATTATGAGTAATATCAGAGTGCCAAATATGAATTGTGAGACTGCAGGAACAAAGGAATAACATCAACGCAATGATTTAAATGTGATTATTCAACAAACATTTTTAAAACGACGATCATATGGGATTGGGAAATTTAAAAAATAATGTAAAACTTGTTATAATCTTATTAAAATTAAAGAAATATTTCAACCCCTTTCTCTGGTTTTCGCAAGAACAAAAGCAAGACATCATAGCAAATTTTCATTTAAAATATATTTTTGTTGTATATTTTTCACAGGTGAAACAAATGTTATCCTTTTTTACTTTTCGATAATAAAATCTTACAAAAATAACAGTAACAAGTTTTTTTTTCATATTGTCTTGAAGTCCGCAGAGAGATAGAACTACATTTGCGGGCTAGATACGAGACCTTTATTGAAATATTTAGCTGGCCAGATGCAAGACCTCTATTGAAATCTTCAAGGAATGTAAGTTTTCCTTAACCACCTGATGGTCAAGTTTTCTCGTTTTGGAGCATAAAGTTAATTCATTCATTATAATGTATAGTTGTCGATGAACAGGGGACTTAATTGATAAGGAACCCGTCTCCAGTTGAAGTAGTCAAATTCAAAATCCTGGTCTGACTCCCTATTACATTGGTATTAACTCTTTACAACTTACTGTACTGTTATGCAACATACATTTAATGTTCTCGTCTTCGAAATATGACGTTACCGGTACAATTTCTTCGTAAAATAAAAGAAGACAGGGTACTTACTTGCCGATCAGCCTGTCCTCTGTCGTTCGTAACAAAAAGATGCAAAAGTTTAACACTACGCCGCTCACTTTGAAACTTAATTTTTGTTTCTATCTAAAGTTCTTATTCTATTGATTTTGAAAAGTGCTGATAGAATCGTATGGTTTACAGGAATTGATGCATTTTTTTTTCGATCTTATGAACAAAATGTAATAATTTTGGGAAGGTTTCGTCCGAAAGTGTTGAATAATTATTCTGTGATAGGACAGTAGGATTCTAGCAGTGCTTTTCATGATCCCATTGAAGTCTATAGAATGCATAATGATAGCAAATGTTTTATCCATGACTTTTCCGATTTATTAGTGTTACATTTTATAAAACAAAAGTGTGAATTCGTCGAATTCTGATCCGTGTGCTGCCTCAACAAACCCGCGCACAGTGCACTGTGGGACGTGGATACTGGTCTTTCGGAGGGTGTATAAACTGAGGTCTCGTGTCGCGGTAGGTGCAGGCAGGAAAAAGATCCCTCCCTGCTCAGTTGCCCTGAGTGCCGAGCATAGCTCTCCTACGGCTAGTGGTGGCGTCTCCATATGAGTGAAAAATTCTCAAGAGGGACGTTAAACTATATATAATTTATTACAACTACAATACCTAGACTAGGCTGTGACATATACAATCAAACAATTTTCACAGATCGCTTCTTAATCCATCAGCTAACCACAGGTATACTTGTGGATAGACACACCCCCCCCCCCCGATATTTAACCCCGGGTCTTGTTAGACATTTTCTCTCACAAATTATATTTATTACACTTATTTATCATGTGTACAATAGGAAATAATAAAAAATCGTAAAACCTTTCAAATAATCACTCAACAAAAACAACAACAACAAAAACCCTATAGCTACTATACATTAAAAGAGAGAATATAAATAGTAGGATATTCTATATTCTTTTTTGTTGAGCGATTATTTTGGGGGGTTTTATGGTATTTTCCTATTCAACACATAATGAATAAGTGTAATAAATATAATTTGTGAGAAAAAATGTCCAACAAGCCTCGGGGTTAAATGTCGGGGGGGGGGGGGGGGTCCGCAAGTTTCTGTGCAGCTATCAAGACAGTTAGATTTAATAAAATAATTTGGGTTCCCTTCTTTCGGCATTGATAGGTGTTGGTTCCTTTGATTGTACATTTGTTTATGAGCAAAAAATGTGTTGCATTTCATTTCCGACAGCATCTTCGCTAGCCAAGGGATTCTGTTACGCTACTCTCCTCATACGCCCTTGGCATACGGTGTTAAAAAAATTGGGTTAATTTTTTTCTCTTCTTTTGATTAGAGTGGATCGACATTGATTGACCAATCAGCAATTTTTTTTTTTTTTTTTTTTTGTCGTCCGATCCTCAGTTTCATACGGTGGGTGGTATGGTTCATAACATCACGATTGAAAATGTTCACAAAATCTGAATTCAAAATTTACCTATAGCATTGATTGAAGAACTTTAATCATATTATTTTGGGAAATTTATCAAGTTTCAAATATATAGAACACAAGAAAAGAAAAATTTCCTATCAGATCAATCAATATATACAAAACTAGTAAATTTGAGGCTAGAAAATACAGCGTGAAAAAATTGGCAAGCGCTTTTTCTGCAAGACATCACAGATCGGTCGCCCTTGTGACGCAGTGGTTAGAGCGTCTGCTCTAGTGTTGCAAAAGTAAGGAATTGGTCCTTTCTTCGTGAGATCAAATCCCACTGTGGGGCGTGGAGACTGGTCCAGGTATAGACCGTTTTAAACGAGGTCCCGTGTCGCGGTAACTGCAGGAACGTAAAAGATCCCTCCCTGCTCAGTTGCCCTGAGTGCCGACTACAGCTCTCCTACGGCAAGTGGTGGCGTCTCCATATGAGTGAAAAATTCTCGAGAGGGACGTTAAACAATGTACAATCAATCAATTTTCACAGATCGCTTCTTATTCCATCAACTAACCACAGATACTTGTGGACAGACCCCCCACCCCCCCCCCCCGATATTTAACCCCGGGTCTTATCGGACATTTTCTCTCACAAATTATATTCAACCAGGGACCTATATACTATATAGGTCCCTGATTCAACACACTTATTCATCATGTGTACAATAGAAAATTTAAAAAATCGTAAAACCTCCAAAATAATCCCACAACAACAACAACAACAAAAACC
>NW_026926772.1:0-28593 GCF_032062105.1 Saccostrea cuccullata | reverse complement strand
GGTTTAAGGTTTTATACAGGACAGGTAAGTGCCCGAACCCTAGGCTATTGATACGGTCTCCCGAGTACTACAGACAGGTAGAGTCCAGTACCCTAGGCTATTGATTCTACCAGTACTACAGGACAGGTGGTCCAGTACCTAGGCTATTGATACGGTCTACTGAGTATACAACAAGAAATAACCCTAGGGTATTGATACGGTCTACCGAGTACTACATTACAGGTAAGAGATCAGTACCCTAGGCTATTGATACGGTCTACCGATACTACATTACAGGTAAGTGACCAGAACCCTAGGCTATTGATGCGGTCTACTGAGTACTACAGGACTGGTAAGTGACCAGAACCCTAGGCTATTGATACAGTCTACTGAGTACTACATTACAGAAAAGAGTCCAATACCCTAGGCTATTGATACGGTCTACTGAGTACTACAGGACAGGTAAGAGATCAGTACCCTAGGCTATTGATACGGTCTACATAGTACTACAAGACAGGAAAGAGTCTAATATCGTAGTCTATTGATAAGGTCTACCGAGTACTTCAGGACAGGTAAGAATCCAGTACCCTAGGCTATTGATATGCTCTACCAAGTACTACAAGACAGGTAAGAGTCCAATAGCCTGGGCTATTGATACGGTCTACTGAATACTACAAGACAGGTAAGAGATCAGTACCCTAAGCTATTTATAGAGTCTACAGAGTACTACAGGACATGTAAGTGCCAGAACCCTAGGCTATTGATGCGGTCTACTGAGTACTACAGCACAGGTAAGTGACCAGAACCCTAGGCTATTGATGCGGTCTACTGAGTACTACAGGACTGGTAAGTGACCAGAACCCTTTCAGATGTTTAGAATAAAAAGTCTGTGTTTTAAAATTGCATTTGCATTTTTTTATACAGATGTTACATCTTTAAACGGTCACAAAATTCTTTGGCAAGATTGTCAAGAAACAGTTAGTCCTTCTGTTGAATTTGATGGCACTCCTTACATCAACATACGATGGATGGTAAAAGAATGTCACCATGCATGGACCAGATAGACAGAGGAGAGCAAAGGAAAAAAAGAAACAAAGACGTGTAAGTTGTCTTGCTTTTGAAGTACGAACAGATTTTGTTTTATATAAAATCAGATTGAAATATATTTTGTTGAAGTGAAATGTTTGTGGCAAGAGAAAAAATAATTTATTTAAGGGAATTTCATTTATTGGAGGATTGTAGAGTAATAAACCATTAAAATTTTAATAAAAAGTAATAATTTGTACTCATTATTTATTTTACTGTAAACCAACTTTTATTTGCGTTCGAGAAATTTTTGCGAAGTTCGCGAGAGCCTCGTCATTGCGAATATTTCTTGCAACAAAGCAGGTTCTTAAGCTATGTGTCTATTAACAAGAGAACCTAAATAGGCCTGACGCGAAAAATAATAGTCGCCAACTAGTTTACCCCGTGAATCGCGAAATAATGTCGTCTGAATAAAAGTTGGTTTACAGTAAATGATAAATGATAATATTTTTTTAATCAACAAATATTGAAGAGAACTGTAGAAATATAACTGAAATATATGTACCCAGTATTGTAAATATAGATAACTGATGATTGAGAGTTTTTTACTAGTTACTGTATACAGGGAAATTTTCATCCTGTTTTATTTTTGCCCGTTTTGCCTTACCCTCATTTGGGCAAATTTAAAAAGGGGTGAATTCAATTAGGAATTTCATAATGATTGCTATAAAAATTAGGACAGGGCGAATTTTAAATGGAGCAAAATTGTTTACAAATGTAAAAGGGCAAAAAATACATGGGGCAAAATAACCCTCTAATTACAGTATGTATGTCTGATACATGTAATTGTTGTATGTAATCTTTCATAAAAAAAAATTACTTGAAAAATAAAAATTAACATATAGACAACTGGCTTAATTATGAAAAAAATTAAGTGTTTGGATGTTTAAAAGAAATTTATGGACAGTATTTTTACTTAGTATAATCTTGCACAATTATAAGGTAAGTTAATAAATAATTTAAAAAAGAATATATACAATATTTCCACCAATTATTTGGTACTGCTCAATATTAAAACTAGATTACAAACTTATTGTAAGTGATTTATTGTCATTGATAGAAACCTGGAGACCATCATTACTCTAATAAAGGAAAAGCACCTAAGAAAATCCAAATGTCTTAAAAGCAAGCTTGTCCAGCAACAATAAGAATAAGAGCCATCATGAAATTCCCTGATTTAAAGGTAAATTTTTCATTTTTCCATATATATATAATTTGGATAGTACTGCTTGGGTCTTTAAATACATATCATATTTATTTATCTTTTTTAGGTAGATTCATATAACAACAAATTGATGAAAAGGAAGATATCTAGAAATCTCAAACAAGCTTTTGCAAACAGAGACACAATTCAAAAATCCCTTGTTTATTTGGTGTCATATCCAAGTGTCAAAGACCACAAGAACCACCTTACTGGAGAGGTAAGTGTTGATGATCAGTAACCAGAATTCTAGATACTTTGTATTCTATAGTACATTTTATTTTCAAATAAAATTTCTTTTTAAATTATTAAAAACAGTATAAATTTTTTCCCTTGTAGTTTGCAGGATTTACTCAGCGCATTGATCCGAGATTAGTTACACGCATAAAAGAACTTGTAGCTGATGGGGTGAGAAATGTTTCTGAAATGAAGAGACACCTACTAATCTCTGTGAAAAATGACTTATGTCCAGATGAGGATATTTCCAAAACTAACAGAAGATTTTTTTCTATTGGACAAGGACATTAAAAACCACATGGATATTGCCATTAACAGCTTGAGGTATTGAATTATAAATGTTCCTAATTTGTATTTCGTATGTAAACTTAAGATAAGAGTACGTAAGTAGGATTATTTACCTTTCATCAAAGGGCGACTTAAGCAAGAATTAATATTTCTTTAATTATGAGGTTTAGTTCATTAAAAATTTCCATTAGTATATAAGCAACTGAATCCCAGATTCTGAAGTGCAATAATGAATGATTGCTTCTAGGTTTTCCAAAGATGACCAGCTGAACCTCGAGTCTCTGGTGGAGACCTGGCAAGAGAGTAATCCAGAGGACAACTTCTTCCTTAGGACATTGTAAGTTTATCAAAAGTTTCAAACCTAATTGCTTCTGATAAAATGATCTAGAAGTTTCCTTTGTATGTGTTACCGATATATTTTTCATACACAGATATGATACCACTTCCCATGGAGACATTCCATCAGAGGACTTTCTGTTTGTTCACCAGACCACCTGGCAAAAACGTCTCTTAAACTTGTATGGGAGAGACATTTGCATCATGGATGCCACATATAAGACCTCAAAGTATGCCCTTCCTCTTTTTTTCATTTGTGTGCAGACTAATGTTGGGCATTCCATTTGTGGTTCTTTTGTTGTTGCTACGGAAACAAAAAAGTCTATTCAGGAGGGCTTAAGAAAAATTAAGGAATGGAATCCTAGCTATTTCATGACTGACTATGATGAAAGGGAAATCCAAGCAGTTGAGGAAGTATTTGAAGGTAAAAAAAAATATGTACCCCAGTATATTATGGTGATATTCTACAAGTATATTTTATCACATTGTAAACCAAATATTTTAATCACTGAAATCCTCTGATACCGTATAAGTGGAAATTTTAGCGTGACGCAAATTTAGCGATTTGTCCTTAAAAACTGGTAATTTATTTTTACCGAGATTTTATTTTAGCGATTTTAAAATGCTTACTAAAGAAGCTATTACAAATAAAACGCAATTAATTTTTAGCAATATTCAATTTTAGCAATCTCAGCACCCTCGCTAATAATGCCAAAATTAAATCCTCGCTAAAATTTCTACTTATACGGTATTATGTTTAATTAATGAATTGCTTTTTTAACAGACTGTACTGTATATTTGTGTTCTGGTATAGGGAAGTATTTCCTTAAGTGACTTTGTTATAACCAAGATTTACTGTAGCAAGATTTTTTATTCACAAAAAATAATGTTGTCAAGTTGGACAATATTTAGTAACCTGGTTACTGTCTTCATCTTCCGATCGAGTACTAATCGAAACAATATGATCCATTACAATGTAATCACTAGATCAACAGTGTACCTAAAATTAGTGAAATGTTTAGGACGATTAAAAAGGTACTCATTAACAACATCAAAAAATGCAATGATTCTATAGTTTTCATTATTTTTTCTTAACTCTTTACAACTTATTGAACTGTTATGCAACAGACGCATAATGTCCACGTCATAGAAGTAGAAATTTACCATTTCCCCGCAAGCACCATTTAGCGTGGTACACTTTTCTCTAAAGTTTAGCGTAAATAATATTCTGACGTTATATCTTAATCCAAAAATAACTTTTCTTATTTTATGAAATTTTTGCAAATATAAAATAGAAGGAAATCGGCAATGAATTAAAGATTAAATGAACTTTTTAAAGTGCGTGAAAATGCGTGATTGCGGGGAAACGGTATATGCGTGATTTTGCGTTACAAATAGGAAATGGTATATGCGTTAAAATGCGTGACTGCGGGGAAGGGGGTTAATATAAATTTTTCTTTTCAGAGATGGGTTAAAACCTTCAGAGAAAAGACTTACAACATAAGAATGACAACAACAAATGGCTTAGAGAGAAAACATCAGGAGTTCAAAAGAGGCTACCTGTCTCACTACAGTGAAGGTAGTCTTTGTACCATGATTGCGACATTGGTCTCCAATTTCTTACCAGACAGTTATAGGAGGAATTTTATTCTTATATTTCTCTTTTTCATTTTGAATGGGGATTTAATGTGACATACAATGTAGTTGCAAACTTTGAAAGATTATATGGGTTTGGACTATAGTGCATGCATGCAGTACATGCAAGGTGAATTTAATATACCAGGTACATACCGTATAGTGGTTTTTCTTGGCTGGTGTAAAAGTTGGTGTTTTATACCTGCTCAAAGGTATGCTATTAATTTTGGCGTAATTTATTTTAGTGAACTCAGAGTTTCAGCTCTTTGCAGATGAACACTTAGAAGATAACTTACTATTCTAGCAATTAAAATTTTAGCGAGCTACCCTCAAAATGCCAAAATAAGTCAAAATTAGCATCCCGCTAAAATAACCCGCTATACCGTACTTCTCTGGTTAGATGAAATGTTGAAAAGAGTATACATTGTACATGTATTTTAAATAAGGTATGGCAATGATACAGTTTTATTTTATTTTGCAGTTATCTCAATTACAATATCCAGAGTTTTGAGTTTTGCAAGAAGTACTCATCAAGTGTGCCAAAATTTTTACACAACAAACCAAGGGGCTTGTTGAACACTGCATCAAAAGAATTCCTCCTGAAATTCAAAACATACCCATAGAAAATATACAGGAGGTTGAAGACAGGGCTTATGCTGTGCATAGTGTTGACTCCAACAACATATATCGGGTGATGTTTTCAGACACTGAACCTACATGTACCTGTCTTGACTACTCGAGACATCATTTGCCATGTAAGCACATGCTTGCAGTGATGATGTCATTACCAGAATGCAGCTAGGATAACCTTCCTGATGGATACAAGACCTGTCCACATTTTACTTTGGACCAAAGCATCATGCAGCAGTGCATAGATAGCATTCCTGACAGTCCAAATACATCTCTGCAAGAAGATATACCAGCTCTGCAAGATGATATACCAGCTCTGCAAGATGATATACCAGCTCTGCAACATGATATACCAGCTCTGCAACATGATATAACCAACACAAATAGTTCACTAAATCAAGACACATCACAGGAAAAAAATCCGGAAAAGACATGCCAAAAACAGCCAGATATACCCAAAACACCACTTCATGTTCTTCTACAGACTGCCTTAGGTGGACTGAAAGATATACAGTCTGACTTGTACTTGATAAATGATTGTCTAGACCTCCAGGAAATATCTACCAAAATAAGAGAACTAAAATTACTTACAGCATCAAAAATTAAAAAGGACTCAGGCTTACCACTCAACGCTACAGACAAACGTATAAGACCATCCTTAAAAAGAAAATCAGGGAATCTACCAGTAAGAAAGAAATACAGGAAATTAAATAAAAAACATTGTGTCCAGTTTGCAGAAGAGGATGATGTCATAATTATTGATGGGACATATGACATGCACAGCAATCAACATAGGAACCATGAGAACCACACCGTTGTTACCGAACAAAGCATGGCAGGTATCAAAACACAGAATGTCCAGTCATTGATGTAGACACACTGTGGAGGATCAAACCCTCAAGATTATTTAGTTGCAAGAATTGGTAGTTTTAAAGTCACAGACACCTCCATTGGGTATTTAAAGACTTCTCTATCTGATGAGGTATATTTTTTTCATATTTGAGTTTACTGTCTTTTTCTGATTAAATAAAATTTTACTAAAACAATTGTATAATGCACAAAATGTATTTTTAGGTACATAGATGCATACTTGTATCTTCTAACACAGACAAAGAAGGTAAATCGTAGAATTTATAGTCTGATTTATGTTAATATATTTTATAGTTAATAAATCCCTTTTTTATATAGTAGTATCTGGAATTTGTTTGATATACACTGTATTCATAATTTATGGTTTTCATATTTTAAAGTTTGACCTTTTTTGGAATAATATCACAGAATAAGAAGCTTCTGGCCATTGATTCATCAGTTGCAACACACATATTTCAAGGAATATATCAGAAAATTTTCATGGGTTATAGACATACTTAAAAGCACAATTAATAGGGGGATTAAATTTCGTTTATTTCGTTGTTGAAAATTCAACGAATTTAAATCCCATATGAAAATTTTATATGACTATATAATTGAATGGGGTTAGTTCTACAATATCTAAATTAAATCACACGAAATTATTTTTCATGCAACACAACGAAATTTTATGCCCATGAAAATTTTCTGGTTCTACAGCAGGTAACTTTCACACATTCTTCTATCTCTATCTCTCTCTCTCTCTCTCTCTCTCTCTCTCTTAATGAAAACATTGAGTATTATTAAGAAACTTTATAGGTAATTGACCTTAATATTTAAGCTTTTACTTTGAAATGATAATCAATTAATATTTTTCATTTTGGACTTGCAGACAAAATTCTCCAGTTACGATATGATTCTTGCTGCAGTCACTGGACACTTATAGTTTGTATACTAGTTTTTTAAAACTATTAAATCTCAATTTAAACTTGATATATGAGTAACTCTATTAAAATTAGACATTTAGTTCTTTGTATATTTCATATACAGTTAAACAATGAATTTATTCTTTTATCACATTTGAACTTCGGGTTATTCATTTTATTATACAGACAGTATTTCAAAATTCAGAGGAAATCCAGGCTGCAGAATCAAATTTGTACATTAATTTTATATCAGGGATCGTTAACTAGCATATAAATAGGTCCCTGTATATGTTATGTAGTAGGAAATAATCACAGTTTTCATAGATTTTTTTCCAATGTCTAAAATTATTTAATCTCACGTTTCTCCGATACAAAAGTGTGCATGAATTTCGAACTCTTTCTTAGAAACACTCGTTTAAAAGTTGCATCGGGTTGACGTCTTTTGAATGAAAGTCTTAAAATAATAGTACAGGACAGCACCTGTAGCGAAACCAAAAAATTTCTGATATATCATCCTACAGAAAAAGCATTTATAAAAGCTCAAGAAAATTTGTTGTTTAACAATTTTTTAGCTGATATTATACAACTTACAGGTAAATATACCATACACAAACAATAAAACAATTTGTAAGTTATTTAGTAATTTGTACTTTAAATTTGCAAAATTTATATCATAGATGAATTACATAATGTTTCGGAGATCTTATGTAACATTCAAACATGAATATGATGCAACTGGCCACAAACTTCAAGTTATAATTACATGATCAGTATCAGGATTTACATGTATCTGCTTCTAGTTATTTGGACCTTAAGAATTTTATCCTTACCTGTTCTCTGGATTACAAACAGAGGTATAAATCCGGGGGTTCCCCAGATGTATAAATTTGGCTCGTCCCATCTCAGGGTCTAAAAATAGAAAAGTCATCTGTAAATTTGCTAAAATTCAGATGATTCTAAACATTTTAGAAAAATTACCTTCATAATACATGAATATACCAGTATTAAGAATTTAGCTTTGGTTGTAACATGTCATTTGATTGGATTGCTTATGTCTAAATGACTTGCATCAAAAACATAATATCTATCTGCTTTTTTAAAAATTTTCTAAAGGGGAAATTGCCTGGGTTAGGGTTTTCTATTCCTAATGATTGAAAATTAAATAACAAGGAATGAATTAAATAGCAACCCAAGATAGTCTGGTATAACCTGGGTTGGAGCAGATTATGCTTTTTTTAGTAAATAATTAAAAATAATTTTATTACCATCTCCCAAACATGGAGACCAACATTGAGGCCGAAGTAGATAAAGGTGATTCCTATGGCGACCTTGAACTTCTCTATGAGGATGTTAACGAGGCCGGCCTGGAAGATGTACGTGTTGAAGAAGAGCAGGAATACGACTATCACAGCAAACAAAATACAGACGTCCTGGATACTGTAAAGGATAGAAATGCTAGATAACTGTGTAATGTACACAAACAAAATACACAAGTCCTGGATACTGTTAAGAAAAGAAATCTTAGATAACTGTGTAATGTTCATTTAAGAAATAAGATATCATTTTTAGAGTTGCATTGGGGTATGACATGAAGTCGGTCACGTGATCAAATTCTATAACGCCCGAAGGGCGTTATAGTAGATTTGATCACGTACCGACTTCATGTCATACCCCAATGAAACTCTAAAAATGATATTTTATTTCTTATATTTATATTTTACGTTTTCATTCATTTTACAAACAAATGTAGGCATTATTAAGACTTAGTTTTTGAAATGCAACGTAACGTTGCTATGACGTTATGTGACGTCACAGTCGGAACTTTCCAAATTGCATGTGCAGTTTGTTTTCCATACGCAAGAAAGTCTGATCATGTGACCGACTGCATGTCATCGAAAATTGAATTTCATTTTTTTTAGTATTGTCATATAAGGAAAGACTTTTTTGCCCCCCTCCCCCTAAATAGGCATGGATTGGACCCCATTGTCATCCCTTATGGGTTCACACACTAAAATATCTAAAGAAGGGTTTTGAAAAATATTTGAAGAAGGTTTGAAGACAATAATTTGATTTGCAGAGCCCTTGTTTGAGCACTGCCGAGCGTGCAGTCTTCATAGAGAAGCAAGACAAGATGAGGATTGGGTATGATTTTTGTTCTGAAATGTAATTCCTAAATGTTTCACTTGGTAATGTTAATCTAGACTTATTTTAAATTCTTTAATGATCAAAAAATCTCTTGCAGATAGGATGTGAGAAATGTGACAAGTTCTTTCACTATGGGTGTATAGGAGTGTCTATAGTTTTATCTGTGGAATGTGTTCCTCGCTTGATCAACGTTCTGTGAATCTGGAGCTTAATCTGAGAAAAGATCCTCCGAAGGTAAATTACTTTGCCCAGTGCATAATATAGCTTGAAGTGTTGAGGTAAATGTTTGTGTCTGTGTAAAAGTTATGATTTTGCATATTTTGCATCATTCACCATCTGATAAATTTTATTTCAGAAAAAGAAAAGAAGTTCTTTTTTATATAGTGATTTAAGGGGAAGGTAGCCAAATTAAGCTACATTTTGCATGGCATTTAATTCAGTTTTGAAAATTTAGAATTAGTTGTTCAGAATGTATTTTCCAATGATTTTGCATGGTATTACTTTTGACCATGCACTCCCGTGACTTCCCTTATTGTTTTAATTTGTATTTGCTTACTTTTAAAGACCCAATTTTTTTACCGTACGGTTACCGGAGGAGGGGGAGTGGTCAAAGTAACATTGGTGTTATTTACCTGGAGACCCCTAATTCTCAAGATGTCAAAACTCTGTGTGTACGTAGCATTACACAGGAAGTCTGTGTCTGGTGATCAGGGTCAACATTCCGTGTTTCGTGTCTAAATTTGAGTGAAACTACTTGAAATAATTGAAATATTTCAATATAAAATTTATTTATAAATACTTTCAGCGATATCTAATGAAGAAAAAAAATTATAAAGAAATGTCGTTTTTATATTTGAAAAAATGACAAATTAAAGAAAAGAACATAGAGTAAAATTACAAAGTAAACATATCTTTTTTTAATTAAACTTATGTAAATATCAAATTAAAAAAAATAATGAAATATTCCATTCATAGGTAGGCCTATCCGTCGTGTGAACATATACAATGTACCTTACCGCGATAGGAATATAATTCTGACCAACAATAGTGTCAAAAATATTCACCATTTCCGGGTGTTCGTGTGTTTAAAATTTATTATTGTTTGCAAGATTTTTTTTTTTTGGCTGTATATATTCATTTTAAATTTCGAATATTGGGTATTGACAGATGTTAGGAAATTCGAACTAAAAGTTACAATCTCGAAACTCGAAACTGTTTCTGACATTTCAGAATTTTACAACAGGACATTGTATAGATTGTATTCATATATAAGTAGGTAAAACATCGGATAAAGGAATTTTTTATCCGTGCCGTTTGTGCTAAATATCTTTTCCTATTTATCATATATTCCAATTTTAATCGACAAAAAACCCTTTTCTAAACTTTTTACGGACAGGTTAAATTCTATATCGCCTAAAATACAATATAGCCGTTGAGATTAAAAAAGCAAATTTTATTTTATGAAGTCATGTTTTATTTATCCTCTCAATTATTTTTGAAATAAAATTTTACCAAGATTTTTTTTTTAACCACCGTGTATACAAGGCGGCTACTGAAATTTTGACGCGTAACCAGGCAATCGTTTTCAGAGGACACAAACTCAGACTATCAGGTAGCAGGGGAAAGCTGGCCTGTCAATCAAATCAGAAGCTATTGTGTTTTTAATGATTGACAGGCGGAAAATTATTGATCTTGAATAGGTAATTTGGGGGCGTTAACATAAAATTGGGTGTTTTAGGCTATCAAAATTTTAAATTTCCCTTTGGTTCTCAGGCCAATTTTCTCCAAAACAGATGCGGGAGGGCGGCATTTTATTTTTCATTTTATTGGCAATAAAGTAGATGAGGGGGGTTTTTTTTTTTTTAAATTTTAATTTCCAAATTTTTTTTAACATAAAGATAATTTTTTAATCACAGATAAACTTTCCATTTCTGGTCAAATTCTCTCCCTTTACCCATTGCTTAACAGCGTGTAAACATCGTAGGTAATGTCCTCGAATTCATTTTCAAACGAAGTAGCCAAAATCTCATTGTAAATGGCTACCAGAAGTTATATTTAAATACTAAACTACGAAACAAATGAGGGCGGAATTTTTTTTCCCGGTTTTTGGTCTCCGCAATACCTACTTTTTATTTTTTTAAAAATACAATAAAATCGGCAATGCGGCTACCTCAAAACGGATGCGGGGGCCTGAGAACCAAGACTTCAATTTTATTTAGCCTTAAGATATTTTTATTTAAGCATGCACTTACTGTAAACCAACTATTATTTGTGTGTGAGAAATATTTGTGTGTTCCATGAACTAGTACTTTTATTCGCGAATATTAATCACTGTGAACCAATAATTTTGATAAGTATTTGTAGAAATTTTTTCCCAGTAAAAATTAATTGTAACTGATTGATTCTAAACTAATGAATCGCAAATAAAAAATGACGCGAATAATAGTTGGTTACAGTATACAAAATTTTGGTAGTTTTCATCTATATCCATTTTTTAGCTCACCTGAGCCGAAGGCTGAAGTGAGCTTTTCTGATCACTTTTGTCCGTCGTCCGTCCGTTTTCCCCAGCGTTGTCCGTCCGTTTTTTTTCGGGGGGTACTTTGGGGGGAAAATTAACGTTTTTCCAGCAGTGTGGGGTTTTTTGGGTACTGGGGGGTTAACCCCATAATGAAGAGGTCTTTCGTTCAAAATTACTCACGAGGTCGA
This sequence comes from Saccostrea cuccullata, assembly GCF_032062105.1. Taxonomy (NCBI): domain Eukaryota; kingdom Metazoa; phylum Mollusca; class Bivalvia; order Ostreida; family Ostreidae; genus Saccostrea; species Saccostrea cuccullata. The sequence goes on along the minus strand of NW_026926772.1, from coordinate 16,575 downwards.
AAAACCTAAAATTAGATTTAACCTCACAAAGACTTTGTCCAAATTTTGGACATGTCCTTACCCCAAAAACGCTCAGACATTCAGAAATCTGCTGTTTAGAGGAGTTCGGTAATTGAATCGAGGAGTTCCGAATACCTGAGCATGCGCATTTTTTTTAAAACTAACTGCGCATGCGAAATACGGAAGTAGCTGTGTTTGGACATTTTGTATTAGCAGTGAGGAAATTGGAAACAAAAAAGCAAATGCAGTAAGTCTTCTTTTTGTTGCACCACATTAAAAAAAGCTTTGTAAGTTGTTTGATATGATTCATATGTACATTATGCAGTTGTAGAATTTATTTAAAGTCAAGGAAAGGACACTTGTAGTCCACATAAACACATACCGATTGAAAACGGGCTTTTGTAAAAAAATTTTTGAATGCACTGATAGTTCTTTTTTTAATCGATCTCAATGAAAATCGACCATACCCGGGGGTCGGGCTAGGGTTTTCTGCAAAGGGTCCCCCCGTTGGCCAGTAAAAAAAGATAATATTATTTATACACGTGCAATACATGCAAAGCACACCTGGTACGTATTTTCACTCGTTTTTTGAAACAAAAACCCAAAACCATTTAAATTTTCCATATAACATGCTCCAACTGTCAATAAATCTCCATAATTTAATCCGTGTTGGAGTACTACTTGGCTTTTTTACTTCAAAAAACGATCGTTTTTTTTTCTTAATTCAAATTTTTCTCTATATCTATGGTAATTACATGCAGATATCTCATAACATAAATCATGTGATTCTTCCGATGGGAGACAAAATCTCTTTTTTTTACGCCTTTTCCGCCCCTTCCGATTAATTTTTAAATCACCCTTTTAAATTTTTTTCAAATTGAATATTTTTGGCTTTAATTTTATCCTGTTTCGTAGTAAATTGCTCTCTCTCTCTCTCTCTCTCTCTCCCAGTCATTCTAGATACGTACCAATTGTTTATCTACTCTTCACACATTTGTTTACATGTACTTGTCATCGTACCTTAATCTATAGAGAAAAAATCAGAATGGAAAAAGGGAATTAATGTCACTGCAATAAATTTTCGCAGCAAGTAGGAATCAACATGGGGTTGTATAATTAGGTTGTAAAATTTAGTGGTATATCAATTTGATAAATGACAATCAATGTTTATAAATAGTTAGGACTTTTAATCAGTTGTTAAAATACCCAATATGTTACATTGCTTACACAGTCGCTTGTGTAATTATTTGCCGGATAAAAAAAATAAACAATTAAAGAAATTAAACAAATTACCTTTAGATACTATATATAACTGTCTTTGTGTTAAGGGAAAAAAATATAATTGTCCTAAAATCAATTTGTACTTATTTTTCAAGATCGACCATTGAAAATTTAAAAGAATTAAATCACAATTAATAGTTTTTTAGCTAAACTTAAAGAAATTCAAGCTTAAAGCTTCATTTTGTAATTTACAATATTAATTCATCATTACTTTGAATATTTACAGTGAGAGTATGTAACTTAGCTAATACAGGTCTATCAGTATTTTCACACCTGTTAGATTTTGATTCCGTGTAGAAGCTCTAATTGCAACTCTTGTCAAAACAAATTATTTGTATAGCATGATTATCTCGTGAATTTCACCATCAGGAGACGATCATAGGGATTAGTTACCTCTGGTGCACTTGACACCTGTGTTGTAGTAGAATGATTTTAAACTGCGTTAATACAAATCTTTGGTCAATTGAATAATTTTTTGTGTGTGTCTGTATGTTAGATAGAAATTCTGACAGCTTTATAAAAATAATATTAAAAATTTACCAACTTTAAAAACTTCAGCAAAGTAGTTGATGGATTAATTAAAGGGGGGGGGGGGGGGGGGGTTAAGTGATCATTACCTGAACATATTATAGTGAATTTTTTAAATGAATTTTATTGACACTTACTGAAATAAATTTTTATACTTTATTTAATTCACCATTAAACTGTCTTTTAATTAAAGCTTTTATATTTTTTCTTTTTAAAAAAAATAGATAGTAGTAACACATGTATTTCTTCTTGAATGATTTGAATTTACAAAAGAACACAAGGCCCGAAACTATAAAAAATATGTCGGACAATTGTCTTGTAAATATTCAAAATTCACCGGACAGTTGTAAAATTTACCGGACATTAATTTTTTGTATGTAAATTTAACATATTATAGGATTGGAAATTGTAACGATATAATAAATGATATGTGTAAATAAAAAGATGGCAGATTAAAAAAAAAATTATTGAAATATTTTGTATATGGCCTTTTATGCAGGATTTGACGTTGCCGAAGGCGTGTGATGACCAACGCTTAATTCATGTATAAATTTATTATGTCCTTTCTGACAGATTTTTAAAATGTTTTTAAAAATAAAATCTGCAACATGACAACTCTTGGTTATTTTTTGGAAAATATGTTGTTTTCCAGGCTTTTTTTTTTTTGGATTTTTTTTTTTATGTGCCAGGAAAAATTTTACGTAAAATATCAAACTCGTTTTAAAAAGCCTGGTAAAATATTTTTCTGACTAGTTAAAATTTATTATACAACCTCCATACAGTTAAAAATATGTACTAATGATATAAAGATATGAAAATTTTCATGAAAATGATGATTTTAATGAATTTGTTGTCGTTTTTACATTAAGTCAATCCGCTATTTTTAGAAAAGGGGAAAAACGCGCTTGTATTTTAAATGCTATCAAATACATTAGAAAAAATCCAGAAGTTGGTGAATATTATCATGCTAATAGATTAAATTATAGAGAAAATAATAAATGGTAACAAATTGTTGTAATCAAGCAGAAATAGCAGGCACTCTTGCAACCCTGAAAATTCGTCCTTCAAAACGAAAGTAGATTGTCACATTTTTTTTTTATTCAAAACTACAGAGTGCATATATTTATCATGGAAAATATTTGTTGACGGGGTTTTTAAAACTGTTTTTCCTCCCAGACTTATGGAAATTATTATTTTAATATGTAGCTTTTTATATAAAATCAACTTAAATTTTTATTTAAACAAGATCTGGCGATGCCCTGACTTTTTTTTTTTTTTCATTCCTTTAGTTTTGCATTTGTTTATTGTAGGACAATTGAATTAAATGATTTTGTTAAGATTATATGTAAAGGTTATACAGTCTGTAAAAAAAAAAAACCACGGACATTTTGACCAATAAAATTAAGATTTTACCGGTCCCATTCAAAGTTCCCCGGGGACCCCCGGTGGACCGGTTTTCTGGAACTCTGAACACTTATGAACAAAACCTTAAAAATTTAATTTAATTTTTAATTTCATATTTTTTAAATAGGCATGGATTAATATATATATACACACATACAAAGGTTTTGTGAAATTGACATGTTTAGATAAATCAACTGATGGTTATTGCTGTTTATTTATTGACTGACTGGCTACTTCTTGGGCAAACGGGAAATAAGGACCTGTCTTAAGTGGCTATTTTCTGGACTTCCCAAAGCTTAAAACAAGTTTGACTGTACTTTTTACCTTTAACCAATAAAAAAAGTAGTTCACAGTACATGACAACTATGCTTTAAATAAATTTCGATGAATTTTAATTAGTAACTGGAAATTTTTTATGTGATATAAATAAACATTTGCTTCTGTATTCCTTTGTAGAGTTCAGATACTGAAAGTGAACATCAGTGGAACTTTATATTAGGCCGTCTTTTTTTGCAGCAACACCATCATGCGTCGGACATTCATAAAGTTGAAAGAACAAACCTATGACTTAAACACAATTTGTGATCTGAATAAGTTTCCCAAATTTAAAAAAGCAACTATCAAAGACATCCAGATTGATGGTTAGTACATGTTATAAGTGCCCATAAAAACAAGACAACAATATTATTTTACAATAAATTAAAACATAACCTGTTAAAAAAAAATTGAACATTATCATTTATAAATATATTTTACTGTATTTTTTTTTTTACAGGTATACATGAAGTATGAATGAAAGACTTTTCAGAAGAACAAGCACAATCCCGATTCATTCTTGCCATTGTCTTCTCCAGACGGTGACATTTAGGACCTGACTTACTTTTCAGAAAAAGAAAATAATCGATTTTTGATAGTTGATCTTAAAAAGATAAATTTTAGGGGTCGTGGATTGAATGACATTTTCTTGCAATCTCCCATGCAGAGTTGTCGTTCGTTCCTCTCTCAGACACCTCTGCAATGGGGTCACGTCAAGATTTTTTACATAACGTATAAAACTTGATATTTGAAGAATTGTTTCAATTCAAATCAATAGTTCTGGATTGATTTAGTAAATATCTATCTAAAAATTCAGACATAAACATAGAAATTGAATTGTAATGAATTAAAACAAACGCACTATTTCTCGTGTTTAAAACTGTGTATACGCGAACCAACGACAGAGGTGAATGTATGAGCCGATGGTAAGAGTGATTTTCTTGATGGGCAACTAGTTTCAAGTATTTGGATGTCTACTAAGTTACTGCAAACCTTAAATTAACTTCTTGATTATTAGTTAAATTGAGACCGTTTCTTACTTGAAGTAATCATTTTTTGAATTGAGCTATGTAATCTCTGATTACTTATGTTTTTGAGTAGTGTTCAGCTTTAAGACAAAAGGATCTTTTATGAACATTGCATTCGTCATGGTGAATTTCTATACATTAAGTAACAGTCATAGTTTTCGTCTTTTTTAAATTAGCAATCTCATTTTAAATGCGAGAAATAATTATTAAACTGAAATGTACATTTATGTTGTTTGATTTTTATTTTTTGAAAAATTTATATCAATTGCATGTTGTTTTTTTTTTCATTTTATTTTAGGGGATGGGAGTGGGGGTGCAGCTCTAAGTTTGAGTATATTTTCCAAAAGGATGTACATCGTTATTTTTGTTTAAATATCAATTTTAAAATGCAAAATGATGAGATATTAGACTACACATTTTTTCTTAAAACTTTATTTAAATTAATATATTTTGTTTAAAAAAGTAGCAACACCATGCAAGTTTTAGAGTTATTTGACAACTCACTATATACTTGTTTTTTTTTTTTTTTTCATTTATGAAGATTGTCTCAAATTTTGAGGGGTTTTTTTTTGTGTTCTACATTTATTGACATGTTTCTTATCTGTGTTCATCTTGTCGAGTAAATGAAAAGTTTGATTAAATTTTTTTTAAAAAATCAGGATCATCTCTTTTATTTATTATTATTAATTTACAATGAAATTATGTATGCTTTTGATGCATAATGTACACTTCAAATTCATGCACCAGCAGATTCAAAGGAAAAATTCTCATTAGAAATAAGCAGTTAAGATAAAGAGATTATCCAATTAAAAAAGTTTGAAAAAATTTTTAAAAAAAATTTTCAAGTATGTTATCAAAATAGGAAAAAGTATTATGAATATAGTTTGGTATTTTTAATAGTAAAAAAAAAAAGGATATGACGTACTGGCAATTGCACACTCACTCAGGGTCTTTTCGTCAAGTTTGGAAAAAAATCAATGTATTAACATCACCTGATGTTAAAGGTTATGCTTTTTTTGTTTTTTTTTTAAATATAGGATAGAGGAAGTAAGAAGTCCCTTTTATAGTAAGTTTTATGTAATATCATAGCATTGAATAAAATTAAACTCCATATTCCACAGATAAAAGGTCTTCATGCATTTATTTCGAAGATCATGAAAAGGGGGGGGGGTTTTTGCCATGGCGTCTAACTAATACATTCGAGGTCATTTGTCAGCTAGTCAGAAAGGCTCGAGAAGATGCGATTGAACATAGTGGGGGTTCTTGTTCTTTTATTACCAGTCCCTGGTAGAGTTTTTTGATATTAGAACTCTGGGGTTTTCAAACACTTAAATTCATATGGTTACTGGTATCTGTTACATGAGAATACAGCGGGGTTTTTGTTTTAAAACTCTGAGGTTACTAAGATGTCTAATTTTTCTATCAGAACATATTGTGGTTCTTTCTAACACTTTGTGGGGTTAAATTTTTTTTTATTTATATAAGAACATAATGGGGTTGTTACACTTTATGGGGTTAGTGTTTTTATTTCTTTTAGAGGTCATAGTGGGGTTGCTGTCCAAAACTTTATGGGGTTAGTGTTGTCTTTTTTTAATAACAGTACATAGTGGGGTTCTGCCAAACACTTTATGGGGTTAGTGTTGTCTATTATCTTTATGAAAGTACATAGTGGGGTTGCTGTCCAAACACTTTTTTGGGGGTTTTTGTTTTTATTATCTTTATGAAAGTACATAGTGGGGTTGCTGTCCAAACACTTTATGGGGTTAGTGTTGTCTATTATCTTTATAAAAATACATAGTGGGGTTGCTGTCCAAACACTTTATGGGGTTAGTGTTGTCAATTATCTTTATGAAAGTACATAGTGGGGTTGCTGTCCAAACACTTTATGGGGTTAGTGTTGTGTATTATCTTTATGGGGTCATAGTGGGGTTGCTGCCAAACACTTTATGGGGTTAGTGTTGTCTATTATCTTTATGAGAGTACATAGTGGGGTTGCTGTTCAAACACTTTATGGGGTTAGGTTTTTCTATTATCTTTATGAGAGTACATAGTGGGGTTTCTGTCCAAACACTTTATGGGGTTAGTGTTGTTTTTATCTTTATAGAGTCATGTGGGGTTGTTGTCCAAACACTTTATGGGGTTAGTGTTGTTTTTTATCTTTATGAGTGTACATAGTGGGGTTGCTGTCCAAACACTTTATGGGGTTAGTGTTGTCTATTATCTTTATAAGAACATAGTGGGTTGCTGTCCAAACACTTTATGGGGTTAGTGTTGTTATTATTTTATGCAGTACATAGTGGGGGGGTTGTCCAACTCTTTATGGGGTTAGTGTTTTCTATTATCTTTATGAGATTACATAGTGGGGTTGCTGTCCAAACACTTTATGGGGGTTTGTGTTGTCTATTATCTTTATGAGAGTACACAGTGGGGTTGCTGTCCAAACATTTATGGGGTTAGTGTTGTCTATTATCTTTATAAAAATACATAGTGGGGTTGTTGTCCAAACACTTTAAAGGGGGTTGGTTGTCTATTATCTTTATAAGAGTACACACTGGGGTTGTTTGTCTTATAATTTATGGGGTTAGTGTTGTCTGTTATTTCTATATAGCATAGTGGGGTTGTTTGTTTAACACTCTCTGGAATATTCTTGTCTATCATCTTTATGTGAAAACATGATGGGTTAATTTACTTTGATGCAACAGTTATCCTCAAATAAAAACATTTTTTTGCATTGTTACTGCTAGGCAGTAGTTGAAAAAAAGTTATTGCAATATCCGTTCTAAGTTCTTCAGATAAACAGTAACAATTTTAAGTACTTATAATTAGTTGCCCGTAAAGTTGACTTGATATTAAATAATTTATTTTTAACCCCACAAATATAGATCTTTAACCCCACAAATATAGACCTTAACCCCACAAATATAGACCTTTAACCCCACAATATACCATTTGTTTGAATTCCTAATGATACCTCTCAAGTCACCACTGTACTATTAATAACCCCACAAAGCAAAATTATAACCCCGCACCTTCCGTAAAATGCACAATGTACCTCTCAACTGTATAGCTGTCCGTCCGTCCGTCTGTAAACTTTTCACATTTTCGACTTCTTCTCAAGAACCAATGGGCCAATTTTAACCAAACTTGGTACAAAGCATCCTTAGGTAAGGGGGGGTTTAAATTGTTAAAATGAAGGGCCAAGTCCCCTTACAAGGGGAGATAATCAAGAAAAGGCTAAAAAGGGTGGGGTCACTAAAAAATCTTCTTCTCAAGAACCACCGGCCCAGGAAAGCTGAAACTTATGTGGGAGCATCCTTGGGTAGTGATGATATTAAATTGTTAAAATCGTGACCCCCGGGGGTAGGGCGGGGCCACAATAGGGAATCCAAGTTTTACATAGAAATATATAGAACAAATCTTTAAAAATCTTCTTCTCAAGAACCAGTGGGCCAGGAAAGCTGAAACTTATGTGGGAGCATCCTTGGGTAGTGAAGATATTAAATTGTTAAAATCATGACCCCTGGGGGTAGGGCGGGGCCACAAGAGGGAATCCAAGTTTTACATAGAAATATATAGAACAAATCTTTAAAAATCTTCTTCTCAAGAACCACTGGGCCAGGAAAGCTGAAACTACTGTGGGAGCATCCTTGGGTAGTGAAGATATTAAATTGTTAAAATCATGACCCCTGGGGGTAGGGCGGGGCCACAATAGGGAATCCAAGTTTTACATAGAAATATATAGAACAAATCTTTAAAAATCTTCTTCTTAGAAACCACTGGGCCAGGGAAGCTGAAACTTATGTGGAAGCATCCTTAGGTAGTGTAGATATTAAATTGTAAAAATCATGACCCCCAGGGGTAGGGCGGGGCCACAATAAGGAATCCAAGTTTTACATAGAAATATATAGAACAAATCTTTAAAAATCTTCTTCTCAAGAACCACTGGGCCAGGAAAGCTGAAACTTATGTGGAAGCATCCTTCGGTAGTGTAGATTCTAAAGTTTTTAAATAAAAAAGGGAAGGGAGTTGTTGGGCTTGATAGGTATAGCAAGAGGGGGAATCTGGTAAAGATCTGCATCACCTAAGTGACTCAGGTGAGCGATGTGGCCCATGGGCCTCTTGTTAAGAATTCAATTTAAAGAAATTTTTCAAGATATTTTCATCAAACGTCATACACTAATACAATTTTTCATATTGCATTACTTAAATATTCTCGGTGGGGTTGATAAAACTGGGTATATTGTTATGTTTTTCTCCTTAAATGAATATTTTTTATAATGTGCAAGTCATTTGGAAAATGTGCTTTAGATATTGAATATGATTTAAGAAGGAATCCAACTAAGATATTTATAACTAAGTATTTACTTTAATGAAAATTTTATTTTCTGTAAATAAATCATTTAAAGGCCATGAAAACAAAGTACTTGAAAAGTCTGGTTGGTACTACAGATAATATGAAAATGTCTTGGAAAAATTTTTTTTATTCCATGTACCTATACTTTTCATTTTTCAGTATAAAGTACTGTATGAATTCGATATACTTGAGTAGCTTTGCTTGGTTTCGAAAGTAGCTTAAAGAGCAAAGTTTATCCTATATTTAATGCATTTTATCCTTAATTAATTTTTCAAATCCTGGGATATCTCTAGTGTTTAGTTTTCTAAATTAGAGATAAAAAGATTTTACAATATATGATACATTTGTTATATATATATATATATATCAATTGGGGAAGATGGGTACAATAAACAGAAATGCCACCCTTGTGAATACTTGTTTATGTTGCAGTTGAAACAAATTAAATTAATGCAAAGAGGAGTGATATGCCTTTTACTCCTAAGTCAGGTATAGCCACTAACCAAAAGGTTAGGGGTCATACAAAATGTAAATTTTGAATAATATTTTATTTCCCTTCATTTGCAAAATCTGTTTATCAAATCAAATCATGACAGTATTGAGATCTACCAGATGGCTTGGCTATCACATTATTGTTAATCCCTTTGAAGTTTAATTAGTTAATCTCTTAAGTCAATAAAGTTGCCTAATTATCTATACCTGAGGCACGACAGGTGTGACAACAATTATCACTCTACCTGTCCATGTCACTGTACTCTTTCATTGACAAGGCATTTGAGTAAATCATATTAATTACTTAGATCAACTCAAAAGCAATTATATATGTATATGTAAAATGTTGAAGAGTTAGTCTAGGTTCAGAGAGTCTAAGTCGGAGAGTCAGAGTTAGAGTGTGTTAGCTAGAGTTAGGGCATGCAGCTAGCAAGCCCAGTCATAGTTGTATATATATAATGTACTTCTGTAATAAAGACTGGAAAAGACATTCCTACTTATGTCTTAATCCTTGAAGGTTTTATGTCAAGGACAGTAACCAAGTCTAATGGTTACTGCGTGACCGAGTGTTGTAGGGTGCACTACTTATTCCAAGTGGACCCCTAGTCCCCTACCCTCCCCGACGGCTATCGTAAAACAGCACGATGGGGGTATATCATTGTAAACAAGTTTCACACCTTCTTTTGTTTACAACGAATCAAAATAATCAACTGGAATTTCATGAATTAATATAATATTTAAATCAGAGACATCAATAAATATATAATGTCTCTGGTAAAAAGACCGCATATTCTGACTTGAAACGTAAACATGTATGTATGTCTTACGATTAAATCCTGCTGTATCATATACGAAGGTATAAAAGAAAGAAGAAAATTAAAATTAACAGCCAATATTAAATATAAATAGAGAATTTAATAGGGTGCTTGGTTGCCCGGAACGTTTTTTTACGGCCGGAACCAATCTTACGCGGGCCAGAACGTTTATTATGGCCCGGAACCAATATTATAGGTATTTAGCGTTCCGGCCGGAACGCCAAGTTACCCGGAACGTATATTATGCGACACCGGTCACACAGGAATGGGGTATGAAAAAAGTTTTTTTATGAACTTAAAAAAAATCCTTCCACTCATACATCTTTGAATACTGGAGAAAAATACTGTCCAAGAGTTATGTGTATAAGAGTTTTCATTAATACTTATAATAAGGACCAGAAACGCATAAGAATTGCGGCCAGTATTGCTGTATATGACATAAATCAAGACATAAGACAAATATATACAATGTAGTTTACAAAACTGCATGGAATGCTCTAGATAGAGGCCCATTTCATTGATAGTCATATATGTAATTAGTACATTTTTGAATCAGCTTTAGTCATGTAGTATGATAATGATTAAATTTTAGAAGCATGAGTTTGCCTCGTACAAAAAGTATATTTATGTCTATACACATGTAGTGCAGTCTATATTACAGGTACAACACTTATCTATATTTTAAGGTCATTTAAACATATTAGGTGAAATATTGTTACATGTACAAGTATCTGTTTTGCACTTGGCTATGTTTTGGTTAGCATTCAGTTAAACATTTGAACATCTTTGGCTGTTGAACTGTTCAAACATTTTTAATATTTACATGTAGCTATGAATATAGGATTATGATTTCATAAATACAATTCATACAATAAATTTGTACTATATATAATTTGAATATTTCAGGTATGGAAAATCAGAAGACACTGTAAAGGATAATGTAGAGTAAGTAATTAGAGTGAATTACAGTGTAAAATGTATTTTTGTTTTAATTATGGCACATTAAATGTGTCTATATATATGTAATATTTGTATCAATATAGTCTTCAACATGTTCATGAAAATTGGTTTTTCTAGCTATACCTTAATACTTTAAAAGAGTACCGTAATTAATGTATTAATGTATGAAACAATTTAATACTTTCTAAGCATTAAATTTATCCATATTATCAATAGAAAGAATACTATTTCCATTGCATTTGAAACAGAAGACACAAGGCCGTTGAGAGCAAAGTCAACGAACTTGAAAACAATGTAGATACAGAGAACAGCTATGATAATGTTGAGAAAATGGAAGATGACATCATCATTGAGAACAGAGATGAGGAAGTTGAAAATGAGGCTGTATCAAGCCAGAACAGTGAGTGGTCAATATTTCATATCAAAGTTTTTAGAAATAAAATTTTCTTATAAATTTTAAGTGATTGTTAGTACACAGTGTAAATACTTCAGTTCTTTCCCCTTCAGGAATACAAACAGATTTCATAAACAGTCATGTGAGTAGAACAGAACATCATTTGTTACATTATTATCATAATTTATTAAGTGTTAACAAATACCAGGTAGATTAGGTTTTCAAAAATTATCACATTATCTTGTTGTTCTTAAATTTTTCAAATGTCAAGTAATTTCGTTTTTTTTTATTAACGTTTCAGTTGTAAAAAAGTAAATGTATTCATTTAATTTTCATGTAATATGCAGGTAAACAGTGTTGTTGCTTATTTGGAGGAGATTATGGACTGCTCTATACAAGACTGGTATATAATTAAAATAATGCTTTTGTTTCATTGCCATACCATTTTATTAAAATTCAAAGTCGAATGTCCAGTCATCTTGAATGTTAAATTTTACAGTGACGAAGTTGATCATACACGTCATCATAGTTTATAAAAAATCCTTATTTGATGTACAAGGAGTTTACAAAAAAGTTCTGTTTTCAGGGAGAAATTTTCAGCTCAGAGGTAAGTATACATTTTATATTCTTTTGTGGAATTTTTAGGATGTAATCTGTCACTTTTAATTGCTCTATCTGCTTTTGTGTTTTATTGTGTTTTGTTCATGAGTCAGATTGTTACATCTGTTGAAGGTTATGGAGCATCTACAAACCAGTGCTGACAAAAAATGTGTGTCAGCAAGCCATACCTGGGTAATTTTGCTAGTTTCTCCTTAAGTTTTTTATTATGCCCCGCCATGAATATGGCGTATAGTGTTTGTGCATGTCCAGTCTTCCGTCCACCTTCCTTCCGTCACACTTTGTGTTTAGCTCTGTTCAAAGCTAAGTTTCAAAGAAACTATCCAAGACATGTTCATCAAACTTCATATGCTGGTAGATATTGATGAGAGCTATGCAACTGCATCAACATTTTTTGACCTTGACCTTTCTTTTGACCTTGACCTCTCTTTTCTTAACTTAGTGTTTTGCTCAGTTTTAAACATACCATTCAAGATGGTGTTATCAAACTTCACATGTTGAAACAAACTTGCACGGATGATGCATCTAGGGATGAACACTACCAGACTTGCTTCGGATGCTGGATCTGACCTACATTTTCATTCCCAAGTAACTATAAGCCCTACCTGAACCAAACTTGCATGGATGATGCAGCTTGGGATGGACACTACCAGACTTGCTTCGGATGCTGGATCTGACCTATATTTTTATTCCCAAGTAACTATAAGCCCTACCTGAACCAAACTTGCATGGATGATGCATCTAGGGATGGACACTACCAGACTTTCTTCGGATGCTGGATCTGACCTATATATTCATTCCCAAGTAACTATAAGACCTACCTGAACCAAACTTGCATGGATGATGCATCTAGGGATGGACACTACCAGACTTGCTTCGGATGCTGGATCTGACCTATATTTTCATTCCCAAGTAACTATAAGCCTTACCTGAACCAAACTGATCAAATTTTATACACATGCAAATTTTTCATGTTGCTTTATTAATATATCCTTGGCGGGGCATTCATGTCCTATGGACATATTTCTAGTTTAACATTATGTATTGATTTCCATGTACATTTGACTTTTGCACTAAAGTCATAAAATGACTTTCAGATCCATCTTCAAGAGATACAGTTCATATCAACACCTGCAAAATCAACACCTGGAAAAAATCCTGATAGAAAACATGTTGTAAGTTTTTGTTCTTTTCCATGAAATTTGAGCCTCTATGTACATGTTATATTCACCTTATTTGCATGGGTCATCTGTGGAAATAATTTAAAAGGGATATAAGTTAAGATTAACTCGTAACGCTTTGTATACAACTGTGTGTTGAAGAATTATTTGAAGGTGTGAAAAAGCACGATAATCATATGTAGATAATAACGTTTAACTCTTTACAACTTATTGAACTGTTATGCAACAGACGCTTAATGTCTATGTCATAGAAATAGAAATTTACCATTTCCCCGCAAGCACCTTTTAACGTGGTACACGTTTCTCTAAAGCTTAGAGTAAATAATAATCTGACGTTAAATCTTAACACAAACATAACTTTTCTTATTTTATGAGATTTTTGCAAGTATAAAATAGAAGGAAATCGGCAATGAATTAAAGATTAAATGAACTTTTTAAAGTGCGTGAAAATGCGTGATTGCGGGGAAACGGTATATGCGTGATTTTGCGTTAGAAATAGGAAATGGTATATGCGTTAAAATGCGTGACTGCGGGGAAGGGGGTTAAAAGTAAACAATATATAAATTTAACTTTGTATTTTGAAGCAATGTGATCTTATTTCTTTCAACCTCATTTAAAATTTCTTATTTGCGTTTTTATAATTTCAGTATGGGTGTGCATTACATGAACCTGGTGTTGATTAAAGAGGCCATAGTATATCTCATATGTAAGAGAAGTGGCCTACCATATGAAGCAGCAGATGAGAGATGCACTCTCACAGAGCGATCAGTACAGGATCAAATTACTAAAAAATATACCTGAATTCCATTTTATTTTAACTCTGATGACCAATGAAACTTTCATCATTACAACTACATAAATCATGATTTCATAATAATATTAAAAATCTTACCCCCCGTTCACACACAGACGCCGCTTCTACTACGATCAAAGCGTGGCTGAAAGCGTGGCCGATCGTGAAAAATCGCAGGAGAAACGTCTTGCAGTCGTCATAAGCGTAGTATGTTCGCAGTAGGGTCTTCATGATCGGAGAGCTCTACGCTCTCATCACGCTTATTTTGAACATGTTCAAAACAAGCGTAGCGGGATCGTGGCCAACAAAAATCGGGGTTAAGTCGTAAAAAGAGCGTAGTAGAAGCGCCGTAATCGTACAAGCAGCGCGGAAGCATCGTAGAGAGATCTTCGTGATCGTAGTAAAAGCGCTGTAAGAGCGTAGGAACTTACCAAGTTCATACAATGCTCCCTCTACGTTCGTACTACGTTCTCACTACGATCGCTCTACGTTCCTGAAGATCCTACGAAGACCTTCAATGACCTTACGCCGATCATATCACGACCTATTAGACAGGAGTTTGTTCTTATAGCGCTTTATCATCAGTAAACTACATGTAAAGGGTGACACTATACTTGACGATCATTTGCAATTGAGAATTTTCACATCTTGTTACAGTTAAAATTGAAAATGCCCTTAAACCATATGGTAAAGACCGCAAAAAAAAAAAAATGCGGTCGCAAGATATGTATCATCGCTAAAATCGTAGTACAAAAATCTGCGGTTGCAAGATATATAGATTTACATCATCGTCAAAATCGTACTAGAAGCGTAATGCAATCGTAATATGATCGGTACCACCGTAGCGACATCGCTGTGCAGTCATCTAGGTCTGCGTAGCGTCGTAGTATGGTCTTGAATGTCGTAGTGGCAGCGTAGCGTAAACGCAGTAAACACGGCCGCTTGTCGCCAACGGTCTGCGTAACATCGTACTAGAAGCGTGTTAGCATCGCATTTGGCGTAGCGACATCGTAGTATGGTAGTCGCGAAAACCATAATTTGCGAAAATTGCTCCATTTAGACGCCGATCGGCTGCGATCTGCCCCGATCTAAAAAAATTAAGATCGTGGCTTGATCGGGATGATCGCCGTAGAGTCGCAGCTCTGTGTGAACGGGGGGTTAGTATAGGTGTATCACATGGATTTTTCTTACAAATTACAATGCAAAAAAATACAATGTATCAATAGCTTAAGTACAGGTATATCAATTAATAGTGTGCTCAGTAGAATGTATTGATAGCCTAATACTTTATCAGGTCTGGACGATTTCTAAATATGGAAGTCAAGAACGATAACCGAAAGTTGCTATAAATGTACATCAAGTACACGTAATTATTTTTCTGTCCAATCAGACAACAGCATTTTTACACACCCCAAAACATATTTTAAAAGAACAAAAAGAAAACACGTGCTATTGTTTTTTCCTCAAAAAGATTTTTTTAACATAAAATCTGTAGAGGTAAGATGAAAACTTTTGAAGAATAAGGTATTCCCCACTTTTTTGCCGTGAACAACCTTGACATTTTTATCTCGGTAAAGAAAAAAATAACGCACTATAGAATGTAATCATTTACAGAGGTATATAGATCGCACCAGCAAGTTTTTATCAAGTTCAATTATAACATTTACCAGAATATATTATATGATGGTAAATATAATTTTGCTTAGCCGTCCGATTTTCATCGATAATGCTTAAATTCCATGTGTATAGATCAACTCACACAAGTGTTTATCGTATGGAGTATACACATATAGTTTTGCATTATCAAGGGTTTCATGAGCGCCGAATACTTAGCTATGCAGACTTTAAATGGGCATAAGGAAAGGCGTTTAACGTGGAGAGAAGAGAATCCTGTAATTATACATGAATGCGTTTTATCCCAATATCTTACCTCTCGCATATCAGAAACTGCATGGACTACTAGTATTCTGTAACAAACACTAAAAAATAATAAAGACTGTTATCTTTTCGATAAGATTTTTATGTCAGGCTCTAAAAACTGAAAATTTACCGTATTTATATCAATTTTGTAACGTAATTAAACTTTTGGGATTGCTAAATCTTAGAGACAGATTTTTTTTTATCCCACTTAAAACGTATTCCAAGCTTTCAAGTCGTGTTTGTTCACGGTAGAATTGTCATAAATATAATATTATTCCCAAATGCGCATAAAGTTTACAAAAAGTTTGTTCTAAAAAAATCTTTTGAGCAAAAAACGTAAAAGCCACGTGTTTTATTTATTCTCTCATGGGTTTGTCTAAATGCTGTTATCTGATTGGTCAGAAGGATTAGTGCCTTGTTTATTCTGTGTATTAATAGCAATTCACGGTTATCGTTCTTGACTTCCTTATTTAGAAATCGTCCAGACCTGTT
>NW_026926771.1:0-27711 GCF_032062105.1 Saccostrea cuccullata | reverse complement strand
GATTTACATACTTCATGCTTTGTTTTGTTGGCCTCCTTCGAAATAAAAGCGGCTGGAGGGCAAATTTTTAACCAAGATATTTATGTGATGTTGAAAAGCCATATTTGGAAACGAAAGAATTTTTTTAAAAATACAAAATCAATATAATACACATCAAATTGTGTTAACTATAAACATTTATGAAACCGTTTAAGCACATTTGTAAAAGGGGTGTAGAATCTTTGATTCAATTATTAGTAAAAATAAAACGGATGTAATTTTCATTTAAATGAAATTATTTTCTTTTTATTTTAGCAAGTTTTATCACATCCGATGATAAGCTTAATAATGACAATATTCCCTAAAATGCTACATTAATTGATTCTTTATTAATCTGCTCAGAGAAACACACATTATTTAGAATATAAAAAGGTTAAATATTTCGCCATTACCTGATTACGAAGTGTTTGTTAAATATCACGTAAATATCGCACATAGATATCATACAAAAATAAAAGTATATTCGGGGAAAAATGATTATATTATTTCAAATTATTGAATTTTATGAATTTTCTTATCTATATATACGCTCTTTACAAAGGGTTGAATTGAAAATTCAAGTTATGATTTATCTATGGAGGACTCATGTAATTCATAACCCCCCCCTTCCAGCATTTAATCTGTTGATTATTTCAAAGGCAGCCACGTAGCATCGTTTTTTAAAGTGTGTGTGTGGGGGGGGGGCAGCCAGAGAATTTTTTTTACTTACCTGAAAAGTTGACAAGGCAAAAAAAAGGGGGGGGGTGAGAAAACTTGCACAAAGTCGAAAATCCTAGAGGGGGAGGGGAGGCGAACTTTTTTCAATGCCAACTACTTTCAGTACCAATTATTACACTACATTTTCCGTACATCACTATTAGTGGGGGTGGGGGGCAATAAGCCTTTCACTGAACATTTACTATAGTTGAAGTAAGGTTGGAGAAAAAAGTGGGGGGGGGGCTGCTCTCCCCCCCCCCCTCTGTTGCTACATGTCTGAAATGTTTAATTGTTTGTGAAAACTTTATCGTCAAATCTCACAAATTAAACAAAGATCGCCCACCACCCTTAAAAGGTTTGTCAATAATTAAGTTGCATATCACATGTGCTCTATAGAGCAATATACATTCTATGTTCATATAACGTAAATTGAATTTTCAGTACCATTAAAGCATAGATGCATACGTTATATGTCTAAGCAATTCCAATGGGAAAATTAGGTGCACAATTTTATACATGTTAATATTTGTATTTCTTGCAAAGCAACAAAAATGGAAATGGATTCAATTTCAACCAGTTTCTTGACACCCAACACCCTCTTTTTTTACCCGATGTAGAACCCCCCCCCCCACACACACACACACACTGCATGCAACGCAGCGTCTATTTTCTGGAATTACATTTCCTACAAAAATGATTTTTTTTTCCTTCAAAATGTTAAGCTTGGTATACAATTCAGGTGTATATAACCATTTTTTTAAGTTGACGATACACTATCATTTCAAACAAACAGCAAAATACAGACTTGAAGAAAGTTTTGTTTCAGATTCACGTTCCGAATGATAACGTGTATTACACTTGAAACTATATATATGCAATATTAACCAATTGCTCAAAATGGAAAGATGATTCAATCATTAAACCACAATTCTACTTGTGAATAATATTATGTCAGTTCAATTTTCAAATCACACGGATGCACAAGATATTGAGTGAAAAATGTTCACCTTTGCATGTGCACTTCAATTTGCATTTCTGCACTCTTGTTACAGAAAAAAAATGACATTTTAAGAAACAGTGTATATTTCTTCATGTTCTTAGTATTTACATCTTAAAGATTCACTCGCAAATCTGTTCAAACAGCTTTGGAAATTAATACTTATTTACTTTAAAACATGGTAACGTAAATATGGGTAACGTAAATATCGGTAACGTAAATATCTTTCTGAGATTTATCGTAACTTTTAATGCCATTGTTCAATTATTCCACTGTTAATTAAAGGCATATTCTAGTGCTTGAGTGTAAGGCAATTTGACCCATAGGGAACAGTGTAGTTCTCTTACTTAATTTGTGAATAAATACTAACACGTAAATATCGTTGAATTTTTTAACCATTGGACTTATAAGAAAAGGGGGGCTATTGTTCATAAATACAGATAAAGAGTGTCCTTTTTACCATTCCATGCAATAGAAGAGGTGTTCATGATGTTAAAAAGTTACAACTTAGTCCTATTGAGTCAGTTTATCAATCCTTCCAGTCCTTTTGAATTTCCAAATAGAAAAGTAATAATTCTGCGGTGACATCAAAATATGATAAATATATTAAAACTTTTAAAAAATTGTGACTCGCATATGTGTGAAGGGTGTGATATTCAGAAAATATAACTCAAATGTAGGACAATCTTACTAAGAAAAAGATATGTAAATGATTTAAAACTTCTTTTTGGTTTAAAATAAAAACTACACGATGATCGGCGACAGTAACGTAAATATCGATTTCTGCTATAAAATGTGATTTTCTCCTAAGACAATCATTCAAACTACAACAAACAATTGTTGCATTTTAATCAACAACCAACAATGGTTCATATGAGTGGCAGAAAATAAAATTTATTAGAAATGTTATATTACTTAAAACGCGGCGAATTGAGACATTATTTAATTCAGCGAATTGAGACTATTGAAATAACAATCAGTCGACAGACTATTGACGAAGCGATGGTGTGATAGCGCGAAAGCGATGATGCGGTGGTGCAACAATGCGATAACGATGGTACAATGGCCTTATGACGTCAGAAGAGATGATGCAATGAGAGCGATGATACGATGGTGCAATGAGGAAGCACAGTGGTATGTAAATATCGTATCATCGTCATCGCGCTATTGCACCATAGCCCTTTTGTTATCACACCCTCCATTCATCGTTTTGGCGCCATCACTTTATCGCGCCTTCGATCTTTTAGTATATTCTTGATGCGATAGTGAACTGTGTGACCCTATCTTTATTCCATAATAAGACGGAAAATAATAAATGAAATAAATACACGTTAGTACATGTAACTCGAAAATGATTAATAAAGAAAAGAGCTTGTAATCGACCTTATTAAGTTCAAAACAATGTTTATTATTTACCTAACTTTGTATCACTCAATTTCAAAGTGATTTTACGTGATGACTCAAACTTTTCTATCGTCAACTTTCCTTACTTATGAAGCAATATAACTTCATCACGGAGTTTATATATCTCATGATCAGTTGATTCGTTACGCAAGAGCATGCTCTACGTATGATAAATTTCTAAAACGAGGTAAATTATTGACAAACACGTTGATAAAATAAGAATATCAGTCGTCTTTTAAAAGTCATCATCAAGTTCTGCGGTCGATACAATGACCTTGTCAGCAAAATTTATACAATTTATAATTGAGGCACGGTGGGTGTGACCGGTCGACAGGAGATGCTCACTCCTCCATGGCATCTGATCCGACCTCTGATGTTTTGGAAGTTCATGTTTGCTATGCTCCTATTGTGTATTGTTTTATAAACTTTTGATCTTGAATACTCTTGATACTGTTAATTATCTCCATATGTTTCACGTTTTAAATATATTATATATTTTGAATTTTAGGCATCATAACTTTCAAAGAAGATAAAAGAAGAAAATGAAAATACAAAAATGGGATATGTTAGTATCTTCGGGGTTTTTGTTTGCAAAACATGATAGTAACGATTACAAGCATATAATCTCATAAGTTGAAGATCTATTTTATATCTCAGGAGCTACAGTGTTACACGTTGAGTTCCGGATCCAGTATATTTATAAATCTACTTTTTGTACGTACAATAAATTATTTAGAAATTTTTTTGTTATAATTTTGTCCTTGTTTCTGGGTAATTCGATTCGCGTTTGGATCGAAATGTTGTAAAACTTTATGTGCAAGTTCGGGGCTTTAAAAAATCTAGTGCTGTTACTATTCAGTTGATTGAAGAGTACAACAGTTTTTCTGCAAAAAACTTTCTTTTTTTCAAAGATTCCTTTTATAAAAGAAACTTTAATCTAATTAACATTTTTTTCTGTAAGAAGATATATTTTTAATTGTAATAAAGGTAAATAATTGTTTATAGAACTATAAATTGCGATTTACGATCATTTCTTCAATGTTGAATTCTTCAATTGATTATTTGAAATGATAGGAGCAAAATTGATTTGATTAGTTCATTGGATTAAGTGTTGTTATCATTAAATCAGTTCATATACGTATCAAATCACCTGACGAGGGAATAAAGTTAATTATCTTAAATCACTAATTAAATAGATGTTGTCTTAAAGTAATTTGAGAAATCAATTATTTGAATTTTTTGCTCCGTACTTAAAACTTGATAGGATTTATATGAATTACATTTATCATTAAATAGATCCGTCTAAAACATATTGGAAATGAAATAGAGGTTGGTCAGAAGATAACCTTTAGAGTGAAATATAACAAAAAAGGAAATGAAAAACCGGGGTAAGTTTCTCTCTCTCTCTCTCTCTCTCTCTCTCTCTTTCTTTCTCTCTCTCTCTCTCTCTCTCTCTCTCTCTCTCTCTCTCTCTCTCTCTCTCTCTCTCTCTCTCAAGTTCGTTATAATCTGTTTTACCAATTTATTTTTTAGCGGAATGGCCGTAAATTTCAGACAAGAGATGGGCGAAGGGAAGGATATCATTCTGCATTTTAATCCAAGGTTTCCATCATATCAAATAGTTTCGAACTCTTTCGTAGATGGTTCATGGCAAAAAGAATTTTTCATTGGTGCAAATCCGGCAGTATTTTCGGACGAGTTTACGCTATCATTGGACATCAAAGATAGTAGAACTGTGTTGGTTAGAGTCCAAGGCGGAATATTGACGACTTATACCTGCCCCTTAGACATAACCAATACTGAATTCATAGAGTTTTCTCCTGAATACAGTATCACCGAAGAATACAATTAACAATTGGCATACTGGTAGTTATTAAGAAAGTTTGATATATATAAAAACTTCAATCATCGAGTTTTAACGAAACTTTATGAAAGTATAACCCCAGATTCTAAAGAAAAAAATATTCCGAAAAAAAGTTGTATCATATCTTTTGAAGAATAATTATTTTGTTAAAACATGGACAATATTTGTGCAGAATGACAAGACCTTTTACATGATATAAAGAAAACAGTGTTGACCTATCATTTTAGAGACTGAAAGGGGCCAAAAATATTAAATCAATAACTCTTAAACAATCAATATTTTAGAATAAATTTTTACTTTCGCAAAAATCTTTATTTTAATAATTTACAGCTATATCATCTGATTTTTACGTCATGTTAAATAAATAGGGACCAAAAGGGCCAGAAAACTAAATCTTCGACGCTTTATATTTGGAAAAGGAAAATATATCGATAAGTAATATTGAACAAACAAGATGTGTTTGTGAATCACCATGCGCCCGGCGGCAAAAAAGTTAAAAAAGATATTTTTAGTATTTAGGTCAATTCAAGGTCACAAGGTTATTGATGTTGGTGTCATTTGAAAGAAGTCTGCATACCAAATATGAAGTCTCTATCTCTCATGGTTCAAAAGTTATGGTGAAGTTTTTAAAAAGCTATTTTTATCATATAGGACATAGTCAAGGTCACAAGGTCATTGACTTTGGTGTCAGGTGAAAAGGCTTAATTAGTGGAGTATGCATGTCAAATAGTAAGTCTGTATCTTTCTTCGTTCAAAAGTTATGGCAAAGGTTAAAGTTTGCCAACAAAAAAGCTATATTTAGTGTATAGGTCACAATTAAGGTCACAAGGTCATTGATCAGTGTGTCATTTAAAAGAGCTTAATAAGTGGTGTATGCATACCAAATATGAAGTTTCTGTTTTCATGGTTCAAAAGTTATGTCGAAGGTTAAAGTTTGCAGAAAAAACTATTTTTACCATATATGCCACAGTTAAGGTCACAAGGTCAATGGCCTTGGTTTCATTTGAAAGAGCTTAATATAGTGTAATATGCATATCAATTATATAGCCTCTATCATTCATGGTTCAAAAGTTATGACGAAGATTAAAGTTTGCAGACAAACAGATAAACAGACAGACAGGACAAAAACAATATACCCCTCGGATCTTTCGATCCGGGCGCATAATAAAAATGTTCAAAATAATGTTCTGAATAACATGTCACCTTTCAATTTTGCTTAACGTTCCCATTAATAGACTAGTGTACCTTTAGCATCTGCATAATTTTCTGTAAATATTCTTCATATCGTCAATTTCCCTTCATTCCAAAGTCATCAATTACTAGATTGTATGATAATTCGTTGCACTGATTTAATCTCCGTGTATGTTTTATATGAAAAAAAAAATTGTCCCCACTCTCCTTTTCAAATTCTTTCAAATACTTTCTTCAATGTAGCCAAATCCCTAAATACTGAGTACTTTTCATTTAAGCCTGCTGCTTCAGTGGTCATTAACACCTTTATCTTTTGTTCTAATATCGGACTGTCTCAGGTAACTCAAAAGCAATGTTTTAAGTACGATATATGCCTCATACAATTCTGTATTAAAAAATATCAGACAGTTTTCGGCCCTAACGGGCCTCAAACTGTCTGATATTTTTTAATACAGAACTGTATTCGGCATATATCCAATACATACCCGCACTTTCTAAAGAAAGTTCGGGTATATTGTTGTTACTCATGTCCGTCCGTCTGTCACACTTTTCTTCCCTGAACTCCTCCTACATTTTTTACAGTAGCTTAATCATCTTTTGGGAGATGGTTGGGGGTGTCATGTAGATGTGCAGTAAGGTTTCGGAATTTTGATTTTGCCCCAGGGGATCAAATGGGGGTCGAAAAATGACGGTTTTTATGCTACAAGCCCCGTCTTCCCTGAACTCCTTCTACATTTTACTCAAACAATTGTTTTCAAAATTACATTGAAATCTATTTTCCTTAAACAAGAACCCAGCAATGAATAAATATTAATCGAATAAACTTACCTTTTCTCTTGCCAATCAGAAAATCTTGTTGACATTAAGTGTTTCTTAGCCGCCATATTTTTTTCCATGAAAACAAACGTTGTTATGATCAGGATCAACGGAAGTTAATTTTCGGAACTCTCGAGAATTTAGAGTTCCGAATGTAAAACTGAAACAACAAAACACGGTGCGTCCGTGAAACCAACTTTTTGGGACACTTTTTTGGACAAATCGTCGTGTCCAAGTTTTGTTGGGTACTAACCTGCAAATACCCAATTAGTGTGTTTTAAGCATATTCAGCGACACTTCTTATTGGGTATACCCAATAAGCAAAAAGTACCCAATAAGTACAATCTTGGCATGAAAAATACCCAATAAATGCACTCTCGTAAACACGGACAGACAGACGGACGGACGGACAAAAAGTGATCAGAAAAGTTCACTTGAGCCTTCGGCTCAGGTGAGCTAAAAATAGGCAACAGAAGCAGTTTAATTTCGATTAGACATAAATTTATATCTTTCATATTTCGCATTCACCAGTCTAATTTTTTTCTAGGAGATCCATAGATCTAAGTTGAAATAATTTGGACATCAATCGAAAAAAATGTCTCTTGGAAGGAAATTTAATAGTTATCTGGGTACTTTTTTGCAATATCCTATTCGTTATAGAGATTTTATGTAATGTAAAAAAAAAAATTATATGCCTCAAACTGACCACATTGTCAGTATTATACTACATGTAGTTAATTTAAAACGCGCCTCAGCACTGTCTATCATCTGACGCATTGGACAATTTTCGGCTTATCACCATTCTCAAAACTGATTACGTGTCTTTTGATGATATAATTAATCAATAAATATTATAATGAAGTTCTAATATGTTGTTTTTAAATGATATACAATGAAGCGTATTGAAGTGGTTAAATTTTCAGTTTGGATGAAAAGTTTTGAGTCATGTTTTGAACGTCAATTATAACATAATGACACGCCCATATTTTTAGAAACGTGAAAGAAATATTTGTCGTAATGTTTTAGGACACCCAATTTTTCGCGACAAGCAACATGAGTTACACTGAAATGGAGCTTTAAAAAAAATTAGAAGAGGGAGTTAGAGACTCCGCGCTTCTGTAAAACACAATTTGCAACGAATATGTACATATTTTTAAACCTATCATGTCTATTGAAGTTACCACAACACATGTTTCGGTCAAACACGTGTTTACTCGGTGTTTATTTAGATCCACAATTTGATTGGCTATTATATTTATGGAAACTCTGTTCTACAGGTATTTGAAGAAACAACTTGACCGTTTTATCCATTTCTAAAGAAAAGGGCGTGTCAAAAGATGACAATAAACGTTCTAAAAGATAGCTCAAAACGTTCCATTTGAACGGAAAATTTTACCACTTTAATGCGCTTCATTGTATGTTCCTGACTCTTATGGAGACGCCATAAAGTTCAATATAAACTGATGGCCCAAGTTTAAAAAATAATTGAACAGTAAAAAGCATAAATGTCCCTTGATTTAAATAAAAACATTGTCAGCTTCAACACCAAAAACATACTTGGAAGCACAATAAACAAACATTAGTAAAAGAGTGACTAATATGTACGGAATTAAATTCCAAATTACAATCATTGTGGAGCTGACAGCTTTGGAGAGTATTGGCGACTCTTCATTTGGAAGTTTACTGCGTAATTTCTCTGGAAATTGGCCATATTTCTGACTTTTCAGATCTCCAAACTTTTCAGGAAAACTAGCGTTGAAATCAGCAGAATAAGACGAGGTCCTAGACATCCAGACAAAGAGTTGACGATCAACTTTCTTTAAAAATTCCACATTGACAAGATTAGAGATCTCATCAATCATTGCTACATCCAGACTGCCTGGATCAGATAAAATGCTTCTATTCTGCTCAATTCTCATTTCGATATTACACAGTGTATTCCTACACAAGCGCAATTGATTTTGAAGAAAGTTCAAACGAAAATGTTTCATATTGTCCAGTTTATCGTTCATTTCTTCCATGTAGTTTCTGCAGGCAGTCCTTTCTTCCACGTCTTCCAGATAATCCAATCGTCGCTCACCGGCCTCTGTTATTTCCTCCATCATCGTTTCACACAATCTCTCATAATCAATGATCTCCTCCTGGTATATTTCAAAGAAGGACAAAAACCGAGGTTTTCTCTCTATCAGATCTTTTGTTTGTTTTTCGAAGTTCTGTCTATTCTTGTTTACAAAATCTTGCAGATGCTGCTGTAATGTCCGTTGAGTGTCGGAGAGGGATTCATTCATTCTGTACAAAATCAAATGGAATATTTTCTCACAAACATATCTATCTACTTCCTTTTTTTAAAAAATGTAGGAAAATACTAGTAACAGCTTTTTAAAAACCTTGCCTGACTAAATTAATCAATATCTGCATGTGGGGTGTTAAACCTTTTGAGCAATACTATTGTGGGTTTAAAATATGTTCTGACTTTATATTTTGAAAACCTTGTGTAAAAAAAATCCTTGATTTTATTTAACTTAGAGAGGAAGCATCTTTACACAGCATACTAAACACGCTAAAGAGTTGTTATTCTGTTAAGGGAGGGGGGGGGTGTCTGCAAGAGGAGTGATCTGCCCTTGGATCTAAGTTGAAAGCTACACTACACCTGTTATATAATATCTACAAGTAACAGCTTTTTAAAAAGCTTGCCTGACTAAATCAGTCAATATCTGCATGAGGAGTATTAAACCTTTTGAGCAATACATTTGTGGGTTTCAAATACGACCTTACTTTGTATTTTGAAAACCTTGTGTAAATGTAATCCTTGATTTATTTCTTTTGATTTATGATTTCTTTTATTTAACTTACAGAAGATTCACCTCTACACTGCATACATGTACTAAAGAGTTGTTATTCTGTTGGAGGGGGGGGGGGGGGGGCTGCAAGTGGAGATCTACATTGAAAGCTTCATTACCCATTT
This sequence comes from Saccostrea cuccullata, assembly GCF_032062105.1. Classification (NCBI taxonomy): domain Eukaryota; kingdom Metazoa; phylum Mollusca; class Bivalvia; order Ostreida; family Ostreidae; genus Saccostrea; species Saccostrea cuccullata. The sequence goes on along the minus strand of NW_026926771.1, from coordinate 17,739 downwards.
CATTATATGCATGTAATATCATTAATATCTGTAATGAAATTATGCATTGTAAACATTTTAAAAGATGGATATTATTAAAAATACAAATTTGGTCGGAGTGTATTTATTCACTGAAGTAAACATAAGTAATGTGTGTTCATTATTTTTTTTCCTTAAAAATGAGGGGGGGGGTGTAGTGCCACTATCATATATTGAGATTTAAATAAGAATTTAATTCATATTAAGGCCTTTGGGAAAGAAAAATCAAAGATTTTGTACTGGTTTTTTATCTTTTGTGTGCATCTGAAACGGGTATACAAATGTTCATGCATCTGCAGACCATGACTTGTTGAACTGCGTAAACAACCGCGGGATCGGGAAACAAATTAGAAAAAATTTATTTCTTTAGTGTTGCTTGTCCATAAACTGATACATACGATATGTTACAATGAAGCGCATTGAAGTGGTAAAATTTTCCATTTGGATGAAACGTTCTGGGTCATGTTTTGACCATCAATTATAAACATAACGACACGCCCATTTCTTTAGAAACGAGAAAGCAATATTTGTCGTAACGTTTTAGGACACCCCATTTTCCGCGACAAGCAACATAAGTTACACTTAAATGAAGATTTTTGAATAAGAAAGAGCTATATAAAGAGTTCCCGCTTATGAAAAACAGGCATTGCAGAGAATTTAACATAATTATCATTTTATCATGTTTATTGGAGTTAAACATAGCAGATGTATCAGTCGAACACGTGCTTACTCTGTGTTTATGTGAACCGCCAATTCCATTGGCTGTTATATTTATGGAACCTGTTCTTCAGGTATTCGATTGAATCATTTGACCGATTTTTTCCTTTCTAAAGAAATGGGCGTGTCTAAAGATAGCTCAAAATGTTCCACCAAAAACGGAAAATTTTACCACTTCAATGCACTTCATTGTATATACCCATGCCCTTTCAGACTTTAGCAGAAACAACAATGAATAAAGAACAAAAAACAACATCTATTGGATAAGACGCGGAAAAAGCTCTTCAAACATGCAACTTCTGATTGAAAATGGGTGTATCACAAACTGGGATGATATGGAACTTGTGTGGAATCACGCATTTGAAAAAATAGAGCTCTCGGACAAAAGAATTGTCATGACGGCGGATCCGGATGAAGTAAACAGAAAACATTTATTGGAAAAGTTTTTTAATAAATATTCCGATTTAAATACACTATTTATCCCATTGGCAACGAATTGAAATTGGTCCAGCGGCGTTTCAATGCCCTGAATTACTTTTCCAAGAATACTGTTTACACAAAGTTATCCTTGACACTGTATAGAAATGCGATTGCAGTTTACAGAAGACGTTGCTTGTAAATATCGTACTTACAGGGGGGTCTACTCTGCTTCGTTGGTTTTCTGAGAGAATGAAAAAAGAAATAGAACATCAGGCTGGAACAAGCGTAAATATTATTAGTCTTGGTGATTGTGTCTTGTCTGCATGGAAAGGCGGATCTAAGATTGCTTCTGAAAATCTGTTTCAGGAAAGATGGATCACTAAAGCCGAGTTTGAGTCAGGGGCGGAAACACTCCTATCAAAGTATATTTATTCAATATGAACAAGTAATTTTCGAGTACTGCATAATACTAATATTTATATGCATGTCTGTATTCATATAAACGGCAATTTCATTTACGAATATATTATAATATATCCGATCTTCAACTCAGCCAGGAATGATAATTCTTTAAATTACGAGGGACGTACGATATTTTTGTCCTATCCATATTACAGCAACAAAAACAAAAATTCAAATTATTAATCGTATTCCTATCAAGTAATCACCCTTGTACATATTGTATTAAATACAGAGATGAAGTCGTTTAATCAAGTTTAAAAGCACTTATTGTACGTTTTTTGCGGAATAACCCTTAAATACTGAATTATAAGCTGATTCTAGTGCCGACCACGATTGAAAAAGAGGTTCTTTTAAGTTTGGAAATAGGAACAAGTCAAAAAGAAAAAGACCAGATGAATATAGAGGATGCAGAAGATCGACAACTTTGCAGAAATTTTCGAGTAACATTTGCTTTATGGACAGGAGCCTTGTCATGCGGAAGTTTCAAATGCCTCTCAAACCAGTATTTGGTCGTCTTTTCAAAACCTCCTCAATTGTATCGTCATTCCATGCTCAGTGTTGTGTACAGAGTTAAGCAAATTCGATGCACCCGTGGAACGTAAACTGTTTCTTTAAACAGGGCACGAGCTTTCAATTGTTACTGTTAATGTTTACGATTCACCGGGAGTGTTCAGTTGTTAATGTCTGCACATATCACAGTTTCAAACACTTCTAGATGCAATAAGATTCTTTTTAATTTTCGTGTGAAACGCTATTGTGATATATAAGTTCTGATATTTAAAGATATTTTGAGAAAATATCAAAAACCTATCCACTTCAAATTTGTGTCTAAGCACCTTTAAAGTCATATGTGGCCTATTTTTCATAAGTTTAGACTAAGTGAAATTTGATTTTAAAAAAATCTTTCTATTAGTTTTGTTACTTTATATTAAGGTAAGCCTGTCCTGTAAATTACACAATTTAAATCAATTGCGTTTCATAGATATTTAAAACAAAAAATGATTTATATATCGACTCGAAATTCCAATACCAGACACAATTTAAAATATCATGTAGATCTACTCTTACATGTGTATTTTGATTTACTAGCTCACAAACGCCATATATGAAGTTTTTAGCTTTAATCTTCTCGAAATGCCTAGATACCTTCAGTTTTCTAAAATATTTTTCGATCAATTTTCAATCATGAAATGCATAGCAGATACTTTGATTCGCATTTCCAGAATATGTATTTGAAATTTATTAATTTTCTGTATATATGATTATCTTTAATGATGAAGTTTTAAGAAATGCATTTATTAAAAGAATGCAGAGATGTTTGAAAGCATTTTGAATTACCCAACTTTAGATTTTTATTTTAATTTTTTTTTCTTTTATTATTATTTTTTATTGTACAAGCAGGAGACATTTTGTGCATTTGTATATGTATAATTTTTGCAATTTTGCTGAATGATTTAAAACTCAAAATGATTTTACCTTTAAGGAATGTTTTGTGTTTGAGTGATTTATTGGTGTGTACATGTATATTTTACAGATTTTACATATAAGCAAATTTCTTGAAGGGCTGGCCTTTAAGACTTTAAGCACCGATTACATTATAAAATATTTAACGAAACTCAAGTATCATAATCCTGAACATCGACATTGAGTCAGGAGAAAGGTCTGTCTTTATTAATCGTATGATCACATTTCTACGAAATATTTAATGGTATTTGAGAATAAAAAAATGTTCTATTGATTAAATATGCATTAGCTGGAGATCTTATATCAAAGGTTTATATTCAGTACTTTATGTAGAATCACATTTTAGCTTTCTTTATTTTGCAAAATTCGGTTAAAAAATGCTAAAAATGACCATGGATTGTATAAAAGTGAATAATATCTTGGCCGAATATAATTGTCAATTAAAATTTCTATCCATTTCCTCTTTTTTAAGTACGAAATGAGAATGTAGACTGCAATTTCAAAAACCGGTATTTGTTTTTTATTCATTTTCTTTACATTGAATAAATAAAAAATGTAAGAATTCACCATTTTTACATAATTGTTAAAGCAGTTTTATAGTATATGTTTAATGTTTCTTCAAAAACACAGCCAACGGATTGGTTAATCCATCAATTTGAATTATCATTTATATTTGCTTCTTCAAAAAGGGATTGCTATTGATTGCTTCACCAGTAAGACAATAGTAAATTTGACCTTACTTAATTCTACAAGTCATTCAAAGAATTGGCGAATTAAACACAAGGCAATTTAAATATCTTACAGAAATATCTTACAGAATGTTTTTTGATTCTGCTAAAAAAAAAAAAAAAGAGAACTTGTCTTAGATTCCAAACAAACTGGTTTGGTAAAATTGCCAATTAAGATAAATAAAGACGAATACCTTTCAACAGCATTGCTGAATTTGCAAGTTAAAGACTGACATAACTCATTTACGGAAACAAAAATTCAAAGAATTGAAACTAATATTGTCCTTAAAAACGCTATCAAGAGACGAGTTCATTGGATTCACTAAATTGTAAAATATAAAAAATAATGGGCACTATCACAATACGTATTGTACACTAGGACAAAAGCATTGAATCCACCAAAAAGGCCAAGTCTACATGTAGTAACTCCCTCTTTACTTTGTAGTGGCGATTACGAATTTTACAAGAATCTCTTTTCAAAGTGAGGAGTTCGATGAACTCCCTAAATCGAAAATTTAACAAATTTCAAATTGTATTTAGAAGAAATACTCGGTGGATCCAACAAAATACAAGTAAGAATACTTGTATAATCTAATTTTCACATCACAGTGCCCTTGTATTTTTTAAAATACTGGGGAGATCCACTAAAATCAAATAGCATTTGTAATTTTACTTTACATAGACTTAGTGGCATTTGCTCATTATATACATAAGGACAACACGTTGATGGATCCACCTGAAAGAAATCTTCCTGTCACTTCCTCTTTAGGTCGTTGATGCAAATCAATTTTACGATAAGCAGACATACAAAAATAAACATGGAATAGAATGTTAAGGTCAAGATCAACTTAATGTCTTTAGGCTAACTTGTTCGTGCTAGATCCATTATGACGTCATAATCATGCAGTTTCAACTTTCTTTTTCCCGTACTTTACCGCTCTAATTAAATTATGTAGAAAGTAAAGCATTTTCATGGAAATCTACTATTCGAAATTAAATAAAAAGTAGTCCCGATAACCTTATTAAATTTAAAATTATTTTAAAGAAGAGCTAGGCCATGAACATACAAATGACCGTTTTCGGAAAGACTGTAGGCAATCTGGATACATTCACTTTGTCTGATAAGGAAAAAACTCCCAAAGTCATGACCGCTGTCTACTGTGGAATCATCATTGTTCGTGGGGGATCAATGTTCGTGGCTTTCGTGGGTAACCCTGACCCACGAATTTACATCGCCACGAACTCATACACAAACAACGGTTTTATTATTCATTAAAAGATAAATAACGAAGTAGAATTTGTTATCAACGAAATTACGTCCACACGAACTAGAAAAATTTTGTCTATCCACAAACTTTGAGCCCCACGAGTAAAAAATGATTCCACAGTATATTTTTCATTAGAAATGAGTTTAAAATATAATTTTTTTTAGTCATCTTGTTCTCCATCAAATTATGCCCAGAAACACCTAATTTGACCAAGCTAAAGTTATTAAGCATCATTAAAGGAATTTATTTCTTCAATTTGATAAATCTGTAGGCACCTTTTTATTTACTAGATCTTGACCTTAATTAAACTATTGTTAAAACATTCAAGAACAAATGTGTATCCTACAATTATATTTGGATTTCTGCTTTACAATTTAATTCTGTAAAAGGAATGTAAAAAAGAAGGATATGGAGATAACGAACAGTATTCGATCTCAAAGTCCATAAAACAATACAAAATAAGAGCAGAGCAAACACGGACCCCTGAAACAACAGAGGTGGGATCAAGTGCCATGGAGGAAAAATAATGTAAAATCTCTTAATTTTATTTTTGTATTTTTGAAAAAGAAAATGAATATAGAATTTCCGCTTAACAATTTTACAGAAGGATAACTAAAATCTTAACATATTTTTGATAGCTCATTTGCATAGAAAAACATACTAGTATAGTTAAACAAAGGAAAGTGGGTCACATGACATTTATATGACTATCTTTATATTTAAAAATCATGTTAGAATTATATAAATATATTTTTTCATGGGAATATCATGTGAATAAGATTGTATGATAGTAACTTTTTATGGACTTGCATGTCACGTTTTCTCTGCACAATATATATGTGATAAACTTAAATATATATGTTTTAAACTTAAAATTCATACTTAAGTTATGTAAAAATCGCTGTGATTTTTCGTATAAATTTCACATGTCTTGTTTTTGTCACTTTTTCATGAAATAATCTCACATGTACATAAAAAATTCATGTGAAGTTCATGTAACATAAATTCGAGCCACTGTATCCTGTGAAGCCTTAACTTGCGTGCGTGTAGCAATTTTAAAAATATATCCTGTATATTATGTGTATAATGTATAATTATCTAGAAATCCATTTTCTTGTCTAAGTTATATGTCCAATATTCACTTATATTTGTTGAACATTATTTAGTAAATGCAAGAAAGAAAACTCTTGGAATTTTCTTAAAATCTATAGCTACGGGAATTAACTGCTGGATAATGAAAGCTGTGGGTAAAGTTAAAAAAATTGCGACGCTTTTATTGATCCATTGCGTTTTTCACTCTTAATGGGTTTTGGTTCTTATGAGCTATATTTTTACCTGTATTAAGAGATAACTTTACATCGTTACGTAACATATTATCAAAACATTTATCCTAACAATCTCTATATCTGATTTTCAAACCGAGAAATATGTAACAATGGATATCCCAAAGTGTCATCGTTTTGTACTTGATCAATAAGAATTTAGATACGATGTGTTACCTATAAAAATAGAAACAGGACAGTATAAGGGGGATGCTTCATCTGATAGACTCTGTACTCTATATTCTTCAAATAGTGTCGAAGATGAATGCCACTTTTTGCTTCGTTGTACATCACATTCAAACCTTAGAGCAATCTTTTTTACTAGTATTGGATTTAACCCAACTTCATGCATTTGATATCAACATGTTAGATTTAGACAAAACCGAATTTGATTTAGTAAATTGGCCCAAGACAGATGGGAAAATTCAATGTACTCGGCATATACTTACAGACAGTCTATTATTTATAATTAAACGCAAAGCTTAATATCTCTGAATCCTTATTGAATATTATATTGTTAAAAGTGGCGTACATGTTTAGGTACGATGGGCCGTATCTTTAAATTCCTATAATATGTATATTTGTTGACAGCTGTTGTAATTGTACATAACACATGTACATGTCACTATAATTAACAATTTACTTACTTATTTACTAACAATATCAATTTTCAAAATTTACATTTGGAATTTTGAACAAAAAATGAATATGTTAGCTTTCCACTTTACAATTTTAATTCTGTAAAAGGAAAGTAAACTAATTATTTTTTAGACCGTGAATCAAGTCCTGTATTCATGTATTCCTTCATGTATATAAAAAGGCTCTATAAATTCCAATGTAATACTTACACGAAGGTACATGGTTCATGAAGCTCAAATTACTATATTTCCCTCTTCTTATACTATCTTTAACTTCTTATGACAGACATATCTCAGAGCTTTTTAGCATTGTCAGGATATTCTTGAATGTGCCATTAACTATAGGGATGGTCAAAGGCGCAAAATGTAACTATTACAGTGTATAAAAAACGGAAATTTTATGAAGAAACCAGAATACTAGCAAGCCTTGAACTGTGACTTTTAAATTAATCATAATTTTCTCTCATGATTCAATTTTTAATGAATTGATGACTGTTTAATATGTGACCACTTTTCATTACAAAGTTTCATTGTGAGAAGCTAGAAAACAGGGGCTATTGGAGACACTGCATAAGAAATGAATGGTACAAAATTAGTAAAATAGAGTAAAATTAAGCGCTTAATAAAAGTCGCTGTAAAACTCATTAAGAACCTAAAACATATTCACTGAAATATATGAAACTTGCAGGAACCAATGTTTGTTTTACAGAAACATGAGCAGGTGGATTTCACTGAACAAAAATTAAATAATGGGCATCTAAAATGGGTGCTGACTTTGGCGAAGGGGGACATACAATTACCAATGTACTATTTGCAAAAATTCAACAAATTATTACAGATGTTGGTTGATTGACTGTAAGAAACATAGAAAAATTAAAAGGCATCAATTTAGGGTAGTTTACACTGTTCTAAGAAACAGTGAAAAAAAGCTTATTACTCAATGATTACCATACGTTCTAAAAAGTGAGTCAAAACGACAGCGTGTAAGAATAACATAATAATTATATAATTTTAAATAATAAAAAATTGTACTTTTCCACCTTTGTTTGAAATTCAAACGGATAATGAAACTTGAATACATTGCTTATATCTTCAAAACAAATTAACAATAAGATGCACTTGACAAATACATCGAATTTTTGAAAAGGGCAAAGAATTGCAAAAGCACAAAAACAGTTTTATTTGCCATTTTCTTAAATATTAGGAGTCTTGTTCAAATTCTTATTTGGGGAGACAGTTCAATTTCCGGAGAAGTCTAAAAAGTCTAGAAAGCAATTTTTGCAAAAAAAAAAAAAATAAAATAAAAAAATAAAAAAAAAATAAACCCAAAGACACACAGGTTAATGAGAGGATCGAACCAGAATCATAAATCCACTACATTAAATTTCTTCATGACAGCGTCGAAATCCACATGTCAAGCAGAGTAGTTGAGTTTGGGGGATAAAGAGATAGTTTCTAACATTTAAATGTGTGCATTTCAGTTCAATCTTCGATTCCAAGAAATAACTTTACCAAACCCATTGTTGTTGTTAGAATGTCTTTGTTTTAAAAAAACTTCGTGACTATCAACGACACTGATCAGTGATCGCTTATTCAGGTTTTAAATTAAAAAATTATCTCATAATCTGGTAGTTTTATCTGGTAGTGCCCAACTTTTTTCAAGTCCAACTTCCTATCACTTTAAATTTTTTCCTATATTTCCTTGCTATAAATATACTGTGGTCAAAAGTGGGGGGGGGGGGGGCAACCATCTTTTCAATGGACATTTTCTATAATAAAGGTTATGTTGGGGAAAAAAGATGGGGGGCAGCCCCCCCCCCCTGTTGCTACGTGCCTGTCATGTATGTAAGCTAATAGTTGACTTGTTGTCTTCAACATTTAAATCGAGAAATCCTACCGGATGTCTGTCATGCCATGCTTCGTGGTCCTGAATGATGCACGTACACAAAACTCTTCTGATTCTATTATTATACCCTAAAATCTTGAAAATAAGACGGATTTAATAATAAGCCGGTTTTGAAAATAAGCCTACTATTTCTTGCATTAAAAATTACTCGAAAATAAGCCAGTTTCGAAAATAAGCCGGTGATGACAATGTCATTTATGAAAGATGTTAAACGTTTGACGATTTCCTCGTCTTCAAAATTTGACAATTGAAAACTTTGACGATATTTTGACTGAGCGAATTAAAAATGAGTTATCTTTCTTGAATTCATTTAACCTTTCCCAATTTCTGCATACGACAAAGTACAAACGAGTACGAGTATTGAGGACATAACACAAACTTAAAGTATGTAGCTACTAATGTACTTATGTAAAATTACCAATAAAGGGTAGTTTTTAAAGTTGTTTTTTTTTTACCAGTAAGCATTTTACGCTGGCTAAAAAAAACGTCATCGCGGAACCAGCTAACATTTTGAATTTTTTTCATGAAATTGTCAGAACAATTATTATCTCATCTAGACCTGTACTAGCTAACGATGTATTTAAAGTTGTTATAATCAAATAAGTAAATAGATAAAAGGAGGTTTTTGATTGTAAAGCATCTAACTGTCAGGTAATACTGCCCGAGGCAGGAAACCTGCTAATCTACAGGGCTTGGTAGTAATTATATTTCAAGGTACCGTATACATGTAATTGAGTTGTTTAAATATGTGTTTGTTTGATAAATGTATTGAAAACTAGTGCTAATTGTAACGGGGACCGTTACAGATGTTCCCCAAACGCTCCCCAACTCCCTTTTGGTGCCATATTCCCTGTAAGCTTCATTAAATAGGACAAAATCTATGCATTTTTGACTTTAACAACGCCAAGTTCATTCAAATTTTAGCATTGTACGTGTGCGCATGTGAATGCATGTGCGTAATGACCATATCATCTTGTTTAAACAATCTATATATTTTGATATACTAAATACATGTATTAAAGTATTTAATCCAAAAGTATAAAAAAAAAACGCTCATTCAAGTGTATTTTTTATTTTACCCGTTTCACGTGCACGCACGTGCATACATGAGCATGGTGACTATACCTTCTTGTAGATGTCCGTTACATCTATCTATGTTCTAAATCCCACCCCGTTTGGTTGAAAACCAAGGGAGTTATAGCTGTTTAAAGTTTCAGCCAATCAGATTGCAGTGCACATACATGCACGTGTATGCATGTGTATGGTGACCATATTTTCTTGTAGCAGACCAGTATATCTATCTATGTTCCAAATCCCATCCTGTTTGGTTGAAAATCAAAGGAGTTATAGCTATTTAAATTTTAAGCCAATCAGATTGCAGCGCACGTGCATGCACGTGTTTTCATGATAATTGCTATATATCATGTTGTAGGATATTCTAATGCATGGCTATTTTCAAAATTTCAAAGGATTTCGTCAAAAAACAAGAAAGATATAGAGACTTTAGTTTCAGCCAATCAGAGCAAAGTGCACGTGCATGCGCGTGAGATCTTGCTCTTTTGACCATGTCATATTGTCTATGCTACTAATATATCCTTATGTTATAAGTTTCAAAGCATTTCATCGAAAATTTAAAAAGTTACGCCTATATCAATTAAATCGGTCATTTCACATGTTGCACGTGCACGCTCTTGCAAGCACGTGCGCGCAAAATGACCTTCGTTCCGCAAATCTACATAACATGTCTACTGACCCTAAAAACATTTCACCTTAGTCGGATGTATAGTTTACGAGATCATTCCCGGACAAAAAAGTACCCAGGAAGAAGAAGAAGAAGAAGAAGAAAAATAATAATAACTAGAGCAAAGCTCGTTGCAAAGCAACGAGTAGGTCTTCCGTCCTGTTTGACCGGAAGTAGCATTAATTTTTAACAAAAATGAGAAATAACGCCTAAAAATGGTTTGAATCCTTTAACGCTATGTTAATTAATGCAAAAATAAGCAATTTTTTGCTACTTCCGGTTTGACCGGAAGTGACGACAACGGACGAAAAAATTATTTTTTTGCTTCTAGAGACATTTGTTACCAAAAAACTTGTCAAGAACGGCAAAAATACGCGTTTTTCGACTACTTCCGGTTTGGCCGGAAGTGACGATGCCGGACGTTTTCTGACGACTTCAATAGATTAAGCTTGTCATTTTGAACAACTTTGCTTCTTTGACGTATTACAAATTCTTAATACGTTTTGAGATATAAAGAAAAAACTGTTGGCCCCTCTAGGCCCTTAAATTTAGGGGCCAGCCCTTTTTTCGAAATATCATTTGAAAGATCTTTAAATTCTGCACTTCTTTTGTTCTATACGTTTTCACAAAATATTTTCAGGTAAAAAGATATCGAAGAAAAGGTGTGAGAAATTTTGAAATTTGTGATAGGTCTATTTTCGGGCCATAGCGAGCGCCGACGAGCGTCACTTCCGGTAAATTTGATATACCTGATGCACCTCTCCAGACATAGCTCTACCTAGCCTCAAAGTTTGAAGTTTCTATCTAGAGCCGTTTTTCGGGAAAATTGTGGACAAAATGACCCTTAAAAATCAGAAAATCGACGATATCTCTAGACCAGAAGTGACGTCATCAAAACGGAAAAAAATGCATAAGGTTCAAGTGATGTTCCATACGTCCTGAAAGTTTCATAAGATTTTGTTGAGCCGTTTTCGAGAAATCGCGTGCACAAAATCGGTAAGAAAAAAAAAATAATAAAAGTGAAAAAGAAACCGAAGAAAAACAATAAGGTCTTCCGCTGAAGACGGAAGACCTTAATAAGAAACAGAGTAAAAACAATATGTTCCCCAACTTCGTTTGGGGAACATAATAAACCATGATTGTGCTCTCTTCTCTTATCAGTTTTTTGCATTTTAATAATAAGCCGCAATTTGAAAATAAGCCGGTTTTGAAAATAAGCCCCCAATTTCTTACCAAAACTTAAAATAAGCCGCGGCTTATTTTCAAGATTTTAGGGTATCAGGTCCATTACCTACATTAACATTTATTTATAAAGCTGTGAAATGCAATTTATTCATGCATGCTTGACTTTTTAAAAATGTGTGCAGATTTTCTATTTTCCACAAAACATGCCATTGTTTTCGTGTTACAATATTCCAGTCACCTGAGATTCATCGTTAACTTCCACAAATTACTTTATTTTATTCCATTTTGCGCTTCACAACATAGTCTTTAAAAACTTACTCTTGAGCATAACAGTAGGAAGCACACTAAGACTTTAATAGCCTTTCTCTGTAAGCATTAAAACTCTTATATAGGGAGTGTGGCACGCATGGTCTTGGATTTTTATGAAACTTAGCATACATTCCTATATTGATGTATGTAACTAAAATTCATAATAAAATGGTTGCTATGGTCCATGGTTACCATGGCAACCAACATACATTTTTCATGGCCTAAAAATCGCTAAATTTTGATGAAAAATGACCCTTTTTTGACTTATTGAAAGTCTTAAATGGAACAAGCTATTAATATGACTATACCTTTTTGCCAAAGTACATCATTTTACAGTGCTTTAGAAAATTTTTAGAATTTCAGTAACTTTCCCTCATAGCAAAAAATTTCCCTCGTTTATAGGTAGGATCTTTCTTGGCGAAAATTGTAGATTTTAGGCTCTTTTGAAAAGTCTGGTATAAATTTTTGCGGATAGTTGGGAAAAAATGAATACATGAGTTTGAAAGTCCATATATAGTTCTAATATAAGCTACAAAGAACCACTTGGTATTCATATTTAGTTTTCATGTTACCATGGTTACAAACTTATGCTTTTTTTTTTAATTCTAGAAAAATACAATACGTAGATACAATCATGATCCATATGATTGCCAGAGTATTTTAAAATGGATTTTAAAAAATTAGATAAATGGTTAACAATAGCAAAAACAAAGAGAAGAAAAATCAATTTTCATGACTAAGGGTCAAAGGTCAAGGTAAAATGGCAAATTTAGATAGTTATTTAAGGAAATTAAACAACTTTTGTTCTGTGCCATAACTAATACATGTGTTTTAAACAACAAATAAAGAAACAAAATTAGAGTTCAGCTCAACAGTAACTAGCATCATATGAATGTGTACCCATGTGGACAGAAGGTCAAAGGTCAAGGTCACAATGGAATATAAAGAACTAGGCACGCTAACTCCCAATTTTCGCCTACATTTTGCGACCATTTTATTTAATATTAATGGCAATTTAGCCATAAAATCTTTGTTTAATACAAAAAACAGTTCAATAGTATTTGATTCATTATTTTAATACCAGTGCTAAATAGTACTTTATCCCTTATTCAAACTCTTGAAATAAATGGGGGGGGGGGTCAATGATATTTTCCAGTGAAATCGGGCTTTAAAGCATCACCATATTTTGAAAAAATCTTGGATATAATTTAATGTCCCGTATATTTTTTCTCATGTTTTAAGCAAATAAGTAAAACATATATATTTTAATAAAATACACTGTTTTAACTGGAAATCGCTTTGAAATTGGGAGAAAATAGGCATTTATATTCGTTTTTCGTCTATAAAAATATGCCCCTCCCCCCCCCCCCCCCATCTGTCTGTTTAACATTTTATTATTGTGGGATATCTTAAGAGGCCTTCAATTTTTTTTTCAATTTGAGTTTATACCACAACTCGCTTTGGCGTTAAAAAACCCCTATTTATTTCTATGTCAAAAGGTCAAGGTAAAAAAAAAATGATTGTATGTTAACCTCTCATTTCCGAGCGATATCTCAAAACACATTTAGGTAAGCTTTTTAATATCATAACTCTCTATGGTCCTGCCTGCCCCTCTTTAAGTGTCCCATCCCCTACCCCCCCCCCCCTCCGACACCCCCCCCCCCACTCCTCTTAATCTACACAGTTCTTTTCTCCATAAGCAGGGGACACTAATTCTTTGAATTAGCTTACTCGGGTATTCGGAATACTGGTCTTGTAAATGTTGTATCCTGACCTCTATCCTGTATATCAAATGTATTTTATTGAAACTCGTATTCTCGTTTTAGCATAATGTAAAAATGCTTATATGTACGGTTTTCAGGTTTTTTTTATATAAAGGTAAGCAATTAAGAATATTGAATGACTCACTTTCCATACTGAGTGCAAGACTTCTTGTACGTAGAGAATTGGGGTACAAGCTTTTTTAAAAATACACTCTTTTGTTGTTTTAGTAAACTAATTCCTTGCTCCTAAATGAACATTTTTTAAACCACATTTAACAATCTAAACTTTTCAAGTGACAGTCAAAATGTGTATTCAAGTGACTTTTTTCAGAGAAGTTGATGGAAAAATCTAATTTACTTTGCAATATCATTCTTTAAAAATTGAGATTTTAGAGATGTTGATGGTAAATATTTCTACTCAAATATGCCTGGATCTACGCAAAAGATCTGCTATTTCCAAAGTTAAATCAATGATAATCTGTTATAAAAATCTACTGGACCTGTTCGAATAATCAGCTTAGGTTTGTGCTTTTAAAAATTGTTTTTTTTTTGGTGAGGGGGGGGTCAGAAAAATATTTTCGTTATTAATAAAATACTGATATTTAATATTAATTGTACTGCTATAAGGTTAAATCATATCTTAGTCCAGAGAAATGATAAACCGTTAACTTTAAATTTGATTCACAGACAATTTGTATTTCTATGCAACTCCCCCCAATCATCAAAAGTATATGTTAGACTGGTTAACAAAACATTTTATACTTGTTTATCCTGTTTAAAAACTATATAATATGACTGTGTTTACTGAGGGGTTAGGGGACGACCTTTGATCCAGAAGGGGGGGGGCACAATTTATTTCAAGTTAGGTTTTTTTTTATGACAGGACATATTATTTATTGCCAAGATGATCTTTAGGGGAAATTATTAATATTCTTCTTCACAGAAAAAAGTCTGAAGAGCAAAGAAAAAATCAATAATAATGAATAAAATACCCAAACTCTTTTTCGTTTGGGAAAGGCGTGGAGGTGGGGTGGGGTGGGGGGGGGACTTGTATCGATAACAATTTTTAACCCATATACAATACATATTATACTATAAGATTTTTATTACTGAAATAACGACCTGTGAATGGGAATTGTTGCTATTATTCAGTATAGATTACTTTTTTCCTTTCAGCCAAGGACATATTATTCAGTTAGTCTTTATAATCACATTCAGTTTAAAAAAAATTGTTTTCTAACGCTGTATTCATTACAATCCTCCAGTATATCACTCTGACTATCGTGAAACACAGTAATTCTTTAAAAAAAAAACAAATTCATAATACTAGTAATTCTGATATTTCAAGTTTATCTTGATTCCTGTTTTGAAACTCCTTTGACCTTGAGGCTAATGCTTATGTACAGAGCTGATTTCCTGTACTATGTAGTCTTGTACATTTTCACCATTTTTCACATACTAGAATTATTCTTTTGCATGTAGGAAATATACAGAGGCTAAAATTTGTATGAACATTAAATAAACAGGAAAAAACAGTTGATTTTACATGGAACCAGGATATACAGAGCTGTATGCTGAAATATGTAAACAACTTCCAGTCATTTTTGTACACAATCGGAACATCACTCGGCCTTTTCCGTCAAGTCGAGTTTTTTCTCGACTTGACGGAAAAGGCCGAGTGATGTTCCGATTGTTTTGTACATTGATTTTTTGTATCTTTCTCACTGAAGAGCTCACAATTATCAAAGGGTGATAATTCAATTTCAAAGTTAATGTCTGCTATTTTAATCAAAGATTTCTCATATTTATAGAGAGAATACCAACGAGGTTTTAACATGCCTTTTAAGATTAGATGTTATATTTTTTATTTCTGTGAGTAACATGAATTGAAGTAGCCGCATTTCATTAAAAAACTTTCCCAAATATTGCATTTTTTCAGAAAAAATCAACTTTAGACACCGTTTCCATGGTAACTACTCAACATTCATATGATCTAACTATATTTTTTTAAGTAGTTTATGAGTTGGTACTTTCCAGCCAAATTTGAAAAAAATCTATGACTATGCGTGCCACAAAAGTTTAAGTGGTTACAGAGAATGGGTATTAAAATGTTATCGGATAAAAAAAAAATCAATATTCGACACAGGATTTTTTCCTTAAACTCTAGTTACACATGTTACACATTCGTTTGAATGTTTTCAAAGTATAATAAAACAGAATTAAATCTATATGTAAAGATAAGATTTTTTGGAATAAAGAATACTAATAATGTATACACGTATTTTCAATTTTATGCTACATTTAGAGCCGTCGCGTCCTTCAAAAAACCTTCAAAAACCTAATTTTATATTATTTTTATTATGTGTAATATTTATATATAAATATTAAATTTTATTGAAAGGTTGTGTAATTTGCATTCTAATGGTGATAAAAGGACAAATATTGTTGAGTGATTTTAATTACAGATAACATTTCATTTTTCATATGTACTTTATAAGTCAAGCGTCTTCATTTATGACCAAATTATAAAATCATCATAATTATCCCATGTTTCCCACTATTGTTGATGTCCCTGGCATACTCTCAAAACTAGACAGTGATTCCTTATATTTTTATTTCTAAAAATAGATTATGGGAATTTCGTTATTGGTAACAATGAACATCATCTGCTTGTGTATATCAACCAAACCAATCAAAATTCTTTTTTTCCAATCCATGATGTTAACCAAAATCATTTGACAATTTTTCATATTTCTGTAAATAAAACAAATAAGATATTTGAAATGTAGATTTTATTTGGAAACAATTCAAATTTTCAGAATCTGGGGATACATTTTCAGGAAGTGAAAACACAATTTGTATAAAGTGTTAAAGTTAGTAAAATTCAATAATTTCACTTTTCATCTTTAACTTTCTTATTGCGATAGGAACGCAAGTTTGCAAATTGTTAATTGTTTTCCTCAATAATCCTGTATTCGGGAGAGAACTCGATGAAGTCTGTACTGGTGATATCAATTGGGCAGGTATAAGTGGTCAATATTCCGCCATTGACTCTGACCAAGACATTTCTTTCATCTATGATGTCCAATGACAACGTAAACTCCTCAGAAAATACCGCTTCTTCTGCATCAGTGATAACTTCTTCTTCCCAATTTTGATTAACAAACGAATTCAGAACTATAGTATATGATGGATGTCTTGGGTTGAAATGCAGAATGATGTCGTTCTCTTCACCCATCTGTTGTCTAAAGTTTATGGCCATTCCGCTAAAAAGACATTATTATTACAAATTAATGACGCTATTGAGAGAAAATTGAGAACACTGAAGAGAGAGAGAGAGATGAAAAAAATGAGAGAGATAACGAACATTATTCAAATTAAAAGTCTATAGAACAATACAAAAGAAGAGTACAGCAAACAGGAGACCCCCCCCCCCCCAAAAAAAAAAGAAAAACACCAGAGGTAGGATAATGTGCCGTGGAGGAGTGACCATTACCTGACCATTATTAACACCCGCCTTGTGGCCTTGTCATGATCGGGAAATAACGAAAAAAAAAACAGTGTATTAATAATGAACAATTAGCTAGTATGAAAAAGTCAGTCAATATTCAACTCAGTAGTAAATTGTACAGGCTGTATTTGCTGACAAGGTTATTGTATCGACTATAGAAGTTCCAAATTAATGAGATCAAACGAAACTGCATATTCTTGTTTCATCAACTTGTTTGTCAATAATTTACCTCGTTTAAGAAATGTTTATACATCTTGGGTATCGAATCAACTGAGGTATATATGTAC
>NW_026926770.1:0-28454 GCF_032062105.1 Saccostrea cuccullata | reverse complement strand
TTCGATCCAATTCCTCAACTTTTTCATGCATACTCTCCAGATTTTCTATGTCACTTTCATTCATTATGGTGGTCTTCAGTTTTTTTATTTCGTCATCGAGAGATCCATTACTGATACGCCGAAGCACCTTAAAGTAGGTAAAATAAAACAATTTAATTTACAGCATGAAATAAAATTATTTTATCACTTTTCTGTGCTCAAATGCAAACAAGCAAAGTTAGAGCTAACTAAGATAAACGTAAATTAATTTTTGAAACTCCTGAATGATCTGTTATAATAATTTTTGCATATAAATCAGCTGAGAATAACATACCGGTAACTAATAATTATGATTTACATTAATTCTAACAACTGTCGTTTTTATTAGGCAGTTAACATGCAAAAATAATACATGTGTCGTAAGAGTAGGCTTTCCATCAATAATTTTTTCCACTTGAATTAAGAAATTAATGTAATATTTTTATACAACATGATCGATAGATCCGGGGCGTATATTGTTTTTGTCCTGTCTGTCTATCTGTCTGTCAGCTGTCTGCATGTTTGTCTGTTTGTCTGCAAACATTAACCTTCGCAATTACTTTTGAACCATGAAAGATAGAGACTTCGTATTTGGTATGCATACTCCACTAATGAAGTTCTTACAAATGACACCAAGGTCAATGACCTTGTCTGTGACTATATGCTAAAAAAAGTGGGTTTTTTTTCCTGCAAACGTTAACCTTCGCCGTAACTTCTGAACGACGAGAGATAGAGAGTTCATATTTGGTATGCATACTCCGCTAATCAAGCTCTTTAAATGACATCAAGGCCAATGACCTTGTGGCCTTGACTGTGACCTATATGCTAGAATTAGCTTTTTTTGTCTTCAAACTATAACCTTCGCCGTAACTTTCGAACCATTAAAGATAAAGACTTCATATTTAGTATGCTTACTTCACTCATTAAGCTCTTTCAAATGACACCAAGGTCATTTACCGAATGACCTTGACTGTGACCTATATTCTAAAAGTCTTTTTTGAACCTTAACCATAATTTTGACCATGAGAGATAGGGACATCATATTAGGTATGCATACCCCACTAATCAAGTTCTTTCAAATGTTACCAAGGCCAACGACCTTGTGACCTTGACATTGACCTATATGTCAAAAATAGCCTTTTTCGAACTTTGTGCCGCCGGGTGCATTGTGTTTCACAAACACATATTGTTTCCTTTGAACGACGTATCAAAGAAAAAATATCTTTTTACACACACAATTTTTTAAAAGCGATCCAAAGGCCTGAACTCTGAATAGAGAATGACTTTAACGTTGTTGTGATATTCATGTATTCGTATGCACTACTTGTGATGAGAAAATTAAATATTAAAGTGAAAGGAAGTTTGATTTTACTAAGTAGAAACCATAACTAAATACTTAAGTAATCAGAAATAAAAATAATATTTTTTCCTTTGATGCGTATCAAAGAAAAAATTTAAACGGAAAAAGCTTTTATCAATGTACACAAGAAACTTACATAAAAAAACTTTCAATCTAAATACTGCCAAAATGATGAGGCATTGATAAATGAGGGAAAGTCCAGCTCTAATAAAACAAATACAGGGGACATTTGAGTTTATTGTGAGATTTCCCGACATTATCCTCTTATTTACTTCGCGAAGCAAATAAGTTTGACGTCGTTCACGTGAACGTCAAATCCATCCTTGAACATGTTTACGACAATTTTTTTTACTTCAATTCCACATATTTCCTCTCTTTTCATTTTTTTTATCACAAACCCCCCTCTTGATACGAAGCGAAGCAAAAACCAGGAGTAAAATATCGGTGCAATGCCTTGAAATGTACTCAGAAAAAAACTGATTTACTTCGAGAAGTAAATAACGGAGTATATATACAGAGAAGCGAAGCAATAACAGGAGTATATAAACTCTTCAAAAAAAGAAACGCATTGTAGGAACAAGGCCCTGAAAAATATATGATAGTTTTGCCATACTTTTGAATTTTATATTGACATTATGTATTCGAGTGAAATGCGTGATTCTTTAATGCAATTGTTAATTTTACAGCTATTCTACAAGTCTCACAGACAAAAAAAAATGATTTTGCAAAATTTCCCCAAAGAATTTGATCTCAACTTTCATATGTTGAAATCTGATGCAATTCCTTCTGATACGAAGGTGCTATCAAAAGCGGGGGTTCTTGTTATTTTGAATCTGATTTTATTTGAAAATTGACGCTTCCTAAAATGCTGCATCTGAAAGTTGCATAGCACAAAAAGGACAATGGGCGACTGGAAGGAGGGGTACCGCAATCTACAATTGCAAGAGGTTTTAATGTTACACACAGCGCCATATCTTACCTATAAAACCATTAACATCGAACATCCAATGCTCGCCAAAAATACAGTGGACTACATGTGACATCAGCAGCACAGCATCACCTCAGAGGATTACGTAAATCGCATGAATGCAACGCAGTGACATCATCTAAAGTATTAACTATCCCTGAACTGCACAGAGCATCCAGCAATACCGTTTTCAGTTGACTACGAATTATTGGAAGAGGATTATTCATGCCATTGTTCCGACCCCACAATTAACACCCCAATTATTGACTTAAAAAATCTCAGATTGATAAAGTTTTACAACAGCATCACTGCAGAACATTTTGGTTTAGCTGTTAGTCCAGAATGTTTATCTGAAAGCCTCTTATAAATATAAGAGTGCTAATGTTTTGTAATGAATGTTAGACAGATAACTGCCTCCATGACGTTAAAAGAAAGTGTTGGTGGTAATGTAATGATATGAAAAACGGCATCATTAAAAGGTAAGATTGATATGTTTCGAATTCAATGGACTTTGATAGAAAAAAGTACTCTAACCATGTTCTACCTTCACATACCGATTTAATTATTTCCGCATCCTACAGCCGTATTTCAATCCCACAATACACAGCCACATATGGCTCATTTGTCACTCCCATTCCTGCAAAGCAACCTGTTTCTGCCACAGTCATCACAATCGAAAGATATAATCCAAATTAAGCAGCATTGGACAAAATGGATTGACATGATTTACCAAAGACAATCGCATCCCCAGACCCTGCAACAGCTGACCAAAGTTCAACATTTGGAGTGGGAGAGTATTCCTGTACAGTTTTTATTACACACATTTGCTTCCATTATATGCTGTTTGTGGCTATGATTTGTGTTAGTGGGGAGTATACCAGATATAGATCTTTAATAACCTTAAACTGACTATAATTTTAAAATCATTGAAAAATGTGACATTTAGATGGTATTCCTGTTGCTTACCACATTTCTGTTAAAATCAATGCATCATTTTACAAAATAATATTTGTGTTTAGTTTGTCACTTAAATTCTATTATGTGTTTCTTCTGAAGAGTATGTATATACCAGGACAGATCGTTTTAAATAGCACATTAAGGGGAAGATTTCCTCGGGAAAAGGGTTTCTGTCGGGGAGAAATATATACAAATTGGGCTTAGTATTGGGGGAATCAAGATAAAAGATGACAAATGTAGAAAAAAAGGAGTTTTTTTTTTACAAAGCGAAGCAAATAACAGGAGCAATAGCGATGCAAGAACTTGAAATGTACTCAGAAAATGTTTATGCATTTCCCCAAAATATGTCGCCATAAGAAATAAATGCCGATCGATTTTCCCCCGTAGATAAGTGCAATTACAGTGCCGATTTCGAGGGAAATTTTGGTCATAGGTAAAACCTACTATACATGTACATGTATTCGACAACACGTACAATAGTTTGACCAACGTTTTAAGATACGTTATACTTAGTATCTCATATATCAATACGCTTGTACATGTATGTTAAAATGATAAAAATCAAATAATATTTACAATCTCCATTTCTCTCCACAGTTTTTCAAATTCGATTTGATTGAGCTTTCCGTCACGAGTGTGTGCTATCTTATTACGTGCTTCCCGAATCCTTAATAGGTCTGCCGCCTCTGTCGAGTCTGCAAATGATGGAATGACATTCCATCCATCAATTGGTGCAGGAATCTTGGTAAAATTTCGCAGCAGGAATATGAGAAGGGTAAGATCAAAGTTATTTGGATCAACATTTCCTGTTAAAACGAAAAAAAAAATAGAAGAAGGGGTGACTTTAACTTTTTTTTAAATACTGTAGAATCACATTGTCATATTTTCGAGGGGTCAAAATTTCGTGGTTTAAGGAAAATATATTGGTTAATGGAGATTTAATTTTGTGGATGATGAATTGATCAGTAGTAATCAATATATGTGAAAAATTGCATGTCTAGGTGGACATGAATTCGTGGGTCTTCATTCCTTGAAAACCAAAAATTAACCACGACGAAAATTTTACAGTAGATTTATTAGTGGTGATTTGTTGTTTTCTAAGGTTTACTTGAAAAGATTTATCTTATATATAATAAAAACATCAACCCACCTGAAGTTGGAAAAATTATGGGTATGTTCTTTTTGTTAAAGCCACGTATCTTCTCAAGCTCTGATTTTTGTTTCAAGAGGTTTTGGGTTAAGATGGCATTACTTCCAGGGTTCCTTTTAATAAAAAGAAGTCTGACTCCCTTTGGCGCCACACGGCTTAGCAAACGATTGGCTCTCAAAAAGTTTTGTTCTTCTGGATGAATTGTAGACATCTTGTTCCATAGAATTCTAAAATCACAGAAAAAAGATATAAGAATAAATGATGTGGATATTTCTTAAAGAACTTTTTTTTTAAAAAGAATGTGATTTACATAAAAAATGCGCGTGATAAAATTATTTGTTAGTTTGCTAACAATATGGTAATATACGTTTAAATATTAATGCAAAAAAGTATACAAATTATCAGTATGAAAAGGTTGATTTTTGCAAGTTTGTACAATATTAGAGAGATAATTCATGAGTCTCGCCCATGAGGCTGGTTCTAACAATGAAACACTTCAAAAGTGCCTTGAGGGGTACCTGAAGAATTAACTTTTCAAACAATGGCAAACATTACGTTTTTTCTCAACCCAGATGTATACCCATGACAAACGATTAATATTATACTCATGTCAGTTATATTAAATGTGACATTATCTTGATTTCCTTATACCACATAGAATGAAACTGCAAGTAAAACCTCCACGAAACCCAAGAAACTGCAAAGGAATTGAGTCATTAATAAAAGTGAGCATACAGATATCAATATTTCGTTCCAAAATTGCAATAATTCCATGTCTGTATAAAATCTGCATAAAGTGGAAACTTCAAATCTGTTCGAACAAATATATACTTCGTTAAGATGCCCAAGCAAATACCCAACTCGTCTGAACAACTCAAAATCCAGTTTCTTCTAAGTGTATTAAATTTGTTCGAAGGAAAAGAAATTGTCCACTCTAATATCTTTTTTAACTAAAGGTATGTCATTAGAGGAAGATTTTCTTGATATTCTTATGTTTTTTTTTTCACTTACAAGTAATTTACCGATTATGTGCAGATAGAAACTTTAAAATTTAAACTTTCAGGTATGATTTAAAATTATGCCTGTAGATTGACTGATTGAATATTGTTTAACGCCGAGTGGGCAATATTTCAGCCACATTTCGGCGGGATATGCCTGGAGAAATACTTAAGGTATTTTTTTGTTACCGAAAATACCGCATGCCAGCGCTCGCTATTGTCAAAAATTGGCTTACCAAAAAATTTCTACAATATATCTCTTTACCTGTAAATAATTTGTTAAAACAGGAAGAAAACATTGTGGAAAGCTACTAAATCTTTCATCCAATATAAACGCTAATAAGGGATTGATCCCTAAATAAGGAAACATCATCTAGAAGGGCCGAATGTTTTACTCAATATTTCATCAACTGTTAGACTTTGAGACAACATATAACTTATTGGACCTGAAAGTGAAAATGTTGACCGAGGCCGCAGGGCAAGGGCAACATTTTATCTTCAGACCCAACAAATATTGACCGAATCCCAATTTATTGATGTTTTGTTATAATCATCTTTTACTTAAGGAAGCTCAAAACACTGCACACTAAAGAGCTCTATTTATAGTGTAGTTTTATGCAGTTAGACTGATCTGCCCTTAGATGTAAGATTTTTAAAAAAATGTTATTTACAGTTAATTGCATATTTAATAGATTAAAGTGTTTTTAGCATCAGACGAAGAATAAGTATTTGAATTCATTATTTTCATTCCTTTTCCCATGGTAGGTAAACAACAGTGATTTCTGCTCACAAATACATGAAATCCATTGTCTTTAAATATTTTTTCCTGTGTAAATAAGGCAGGTACCCTATGCTACAAATTAATGAAATTGCCTGCATATCTACATCTTTCTATATTTTTATTCCTAGTCCAAAAAGCAGTTTCTGTTAGTGTTTAGAGCATCATTAAGATTTAATCAATACACACTTTAGTAGCAATAAGGATCATTCCCTATAAGGCCGTTTGGCGGCCTACAATGACTTCAATTTTTCAGATAGTTTTTTCCCTTAAAAAGTGCATCAATCAGTAGGCCGATGTTCCAATTCAATGATAAATATTGGTTGGTTAATGATACAATAGTATTTTTAATGATATAGGGTCACAAAGTACGGTACTATCGGTCCGTATTAGCATTAGAGTAATATGAAAACTCAAGAGGTTGGTTGTGTTAGATAACTCCTGTGCATGTCATAACCACCTTTAACCAACACTAAAATCTGCATGTAAATTTCTTATAAGCATAAAAAGTGACACCAAATTATGCATTTGGTAAAGGTGGCTTTGAGACCTAAATTAAAACTTTTCGTTTCATTTTTACGATATTTGCAGAAAAAGCTAACTACTCACAATGAAGGATATCAGGTTATGTAGATTATCTTTTCTATGAACTTTTGGTTAGAGTATAATTTTCTGTTGATTTACTAATATTTATATCAGCCATGCATATTTATTAATAAAAAACTTTTTTATTAAAAAAATCTCAAATCAAAGGACTGAGAAGACTCGATGTCATGAAATTACAAGTAGAGACGTTTCTTTGAAATGCCTGATAAAAATTAAGAAATGAAAACTTTTTATAGGCTATAAGGTGTGAATATGATTTATCTTTCATATCTATTATGATAGTTTAGTTTAATAATTAATATCTATATATGCTATGAACTCCGTTATGAGTATTGCATATATTCTTTGTATTTCCTTTTGAGTAATGTTCCAGAAATTATAAAGGCCATCTGTGTTGAAACGGTAAAATGCATTTCCTATTAGCGTTTTAGACTTTTTTCTGGGTACACACATAATTTTTATATGAACACTTCCGTACGAATAACATGTGATCCATATTTTGTTAACTGGGTCTTAACTGAGGGAACTCAATCTATTCATTACGCTTCTTTGATAGCATCGATATAAGTTACGAGAACGGTAGTCCTGTCTTAGGAAATAAACTGGTAAGGTATAGGAGGAGAAGGATTCCTAAATGTAATATGTGTTTGTTAATTGAATGTTGCTTTACCCCATTTAAGGATTTTTCAACCACATAAAGAGATCAACCATTTAAAGTCAAGTGTTTATGCACAGTTGCATTTCTGACCAACACCTAACGCAGTACGGAACTTTTTTTTAAATATAATATCTAAAAGACTAATGACATTTACTTAAGATTTGGGTAAGGAACTGTCACTATTCGTGTTAAACAAGATTTTGACGCTGCTCTTGGAAAGTGACTGAATTTAACCTACAGGTTTCAAGAGTGCGAAAGGAACATCAAACCCTTAAGGTCCATTTCGTACCTGGGATGCTGTAGAACTCTTTTAAAAGTTCGTATACTAGTATATACGAAAACTTCTGATATGCATAGTTGAGGGAACTGTTGATATTCTAATCCATTTTTAAGCAGTGCCGTTAGAAACGGGGGGGGGGGGGGGGGGGGTCTCAACTTTTTTTACATGTAAATACATAAAATTTAGATGGGATTTTTAATTGAATATATCGTGAAACAGGAGTAATTACATAAAAGCAAAGCCATTTTACGACTCTATTTTATTTTACCCAGAGATGTATGTTTTAATGCAACTGCTCTGAGTTATATGTATTGACTATTTACATGTATATGGGTGGTCAACATGTACTTGCATTGATATTTTTATTCTGTTAATACTCTATTATTATTATTATTTTTTTTTTTGCAATTGTTGAATTTCTTTTCTTATGTACTACTTCAGTTTTATTTAATCACAATCAAAATCCATTCACTGCTTTCAATATTTGATACATAACTTTTACAGTTCAATAGAAACTTAGAAACTTCATTTCTAACATAGTTATTTTTTGCGTAAAATAAGTAACACATCTATAGAAATAATATACAATTACACTATAATTATATATGATATAATAATTTTAATAAAATGCTGATCAAACTTTTTTTCAGCATCGTACAATGTGAATTTCGTAAAGATTCACGTTCAAAATATGCAAAATGTGGATGCATCGGAATTTTTTTCATAAAAATTATCTTGAACCTTAAATTAAAAAAGTCTTCAAATTTATTACATAAGTCCGAGGTATTTAGGACATAAATAAAAATTTTTGATCATTTAGATTCAGAACATTCATAGAAACTTGATTTCAATAGACCTACCCTCATTTTTTCCTAAACTGACGGTCACGTTTGATCTTTAAATCACGTGACTTAGATGAACGATGTTTTAAAAACCAAACTTTAAAATTATGAACTAGAATGATTATAGTTATATAAAATCACATTTTAAAGTGATTTTATCATAGGCCGGAAAATGGCCTTATAGAGAATCAACCTTTACATGTATTTCGAAAAGTTTGAATTAATCACAAAAATTAAACACTTGTAGAGAGAAAAAAAATTATTATATTACAAAAATTATTTATCACAAAAAAGACTCTTCGTGTCTATGTTTTTGAAAATGGCAACAACTCTTACGTGCAGTTCTAGACTTCGGCTATTTCGTGTCACCGACATTGTACGGCAATTCATTGCTTGTGACGTAGTAGTAATGTTACGGTCTAACAATTCTGATGTTCCAGACAACAATTGATTCGAGATTGACAAAGTTATCCTGCATTATTCACGACAACAAGAACTATTTTTTTCTATTCTAGTAATTTAACTGCTCTAAAATACGGCTGGTCGTTTTCCCTATAGAGAAACAAATTTGGTCACTATGTGTCGTGATTTTGCTGTTCCATTTAACACTAGAGTAAGAAATTGTCTGTTTACTTGTGTATCGATTGCATAAAATGCAGAAGATTTCTGCATTCGTTATTTATAAAATATGACTGCACTTAAGCTGTGTTTTTTGTCTTTTTGGGTCTCTTCTGTTGCTTTTAAAGAGCTAGGTTCACTTTATGCATAAAATGGAACTGTATTTATATCAACCTCTTTCTCATTTCATTAATTAAAATAAAGTAGATATTTTGGATCAGAGGTTGTGCTCTATATAAAATATAGAAAAAAAACGCTTCTACTATAAACTATTTTTAAGGAATGTACAGGATATGAGGAAAATGACGCATTTTATTACGTCATAATGAATTGACTAGAGGGAAAATTACCTCATGATTAATAAATAAGTGGTCACCAACACTCCAAGTGATAAATACTGCAATGCCATTTGCAACCTTAACAGAGTGGTTTGGATTTTTCAGAAATTCTCAGGGCCAAATAAGGGACAAAATGGCTTTTGCTCTTTTAACCTTATTTCACTTGTATATTTACTATGAGATCTGTCATTTTGGCACCAGATTGTTATGTTTAAAAAAAATTAACTGTAATACAATAGACTATTTCCATGTTTTTTGCCCTTACCTTTAATTTTACTAGTATTTATTGATTGATTCTATATTGTTTAACGTCCCTCTTGAGAATTTTTCACTCCTATGGAGACGTCACCGATGCCGGTGAAGGGCTTCAAATTTAGACCTATACTCGGCACTCAGGGCCATTGAGCAGTGAGGGTTCTTTATCGTGCCAACGCCTACCGTGACACGGGACCTACGTTTTTAAGGTCATATCCGAAAGACCCGTGACTTTCACTTCTAGTGCCGAGCGCTTGGCGAAGGAACAGTCACTACCTATGTTTACGTCTTAGGTATGACGTGGCGCCGCGATTGAGAATCGAACCCGGGCCTCCCGATCACGAAGCGAACGAATTTTATCAGTAAAGAGAATTTACAGGTACCTGTCCTTGATTGAACATTATGTATGCATGAGAGGCGGAGCTAACATCGTAAGAATTAGTCTAAAATTAGACTAGATGAATAACAATGATTATATATTTATTTAAGGAATCACCGTAAAGTAAGTATAGTACGCCAGGACATCAACTATAGTGTGAAACATGGGATAATTTATGCATAACGAGGGCGGAGCCCGTTATGCATAAAATACCCCATGTTTCCCACTAGCGTTTAATATTATACGAGACCTCCCATGTCAATTTCAATAGTCCTCGAATACTGACGTCAAACACAAAGACAGCCGCAAGAGACTTACATGCATATTCTGCCGCCGGAGCGTCATTCACAAAAGACGGACGAACACGAGATTTACATGCATATTAGACTCCTTTCCGCTGACCTATCGATTTTTCTAATTTACATTTCGGTAGAATTATCCAGAAATCAACTCCGCTCACTTTCAAAGAGTTATCACAGAGAGAAAAAAAAATTAAAAACACATATCTCGTGTGCGTCTGTCTTTGTGACTGACGCTATGAAGGCCGAATATGCATGTAAATCTCGTGCGTCTGTCTTTGTGTTTGATGTCGGTGAGCGAGGACTGTTGAAATTGGCATGAAAGTACTCGTTTTATTAAAACTATGCCTACACTTTTAAAGTATAAATCTACAAATTTAGAATCACTGTCTAGTCAGTATAGTATGCCAGGGACATCAACGATAGTGGGAAACAAGGGATAATTTATGCATAACGGGTTTCGCCCGTTACGCAAATTATACCATGTTTCCCGCTATCGTTGATACTTTAAATTTGCTTTTACTTCTCAAAAATATACAAATTGATGAAGCAAGAATATGAGCAGTCTCGCTTAAAGTCATCATTTCGTAAGTTCTATGGTCGATACAATGACCCTGTCAGCAAAGACAATTCATCATTAAGTCAAATGCTGACTGACATTCTGACAAATTGTTAGTCCATTGTTTTATACGCTGACTTGACTACGGATTTTCCGTTATTTCCTAATCATGACAAGGAGCACATGGCGGTTGTGACCGGTCAGCAGGGGATGCTTACTCCTCCATGACACCTGATCCCACCTCTAACTTTTCGGAGGTCCGTGTTTGCTCTGCTCCTATTTTATATTGTTTTATAGACTTTGATAATTAATACTGTTCGTTATCTCCATATCCTTTATGAAACAGAAGGTTTTTTTTATCAAGTTTTTCACACTGTATGTTTTTTCAAATCTTTTTTCTTTCTCTCTCTCAGCAAAACTTTAGAAATGTCAATTCCTTGATCCATAAATAAATGTACAGATTTTTAAGTCATACGTGCAAATAAGAGGCATTTTGTGCAAAATATAAGAAATTTATTCTTTCGTATACCATACACCCTCTCCCACACGCACAGACACGCAGATCGAAAAATTAGAAATATAGAGGGAGTACATACATATACTTACATTGTGTTGGCGATGAAAAATACAGTTTCTGTAGATGCATTTGCCTTCTTCTGTCACTTATATCTAATCTGAAATTATCAATCAGGTGATTGCTTATTTCAGAATCTTACGTCAAATGCACATGATATTTTGATAAGCTGGTCATGAGTGTACCCATGTATGCGCAAATGTTCTGCAAATTAAATTATCTTTCTAATGATTACTACAGTATACACTTATTAAATGACTTCGAGGTAAACAGTCAAAATGTTGTCCCGAGGTAGTGGGGGAGACCTAGGAAACTGTTGCCCGAGGCCGAAGGCCGAGGGCAACAGTTTCCCAGGTCTCCCCCACTACCGAGGGACAACAGTTTGACTGTTTCACCGAGTTGTCATTGAATAAGTGTTTTATTACCTAACCTACTATATAATCAATTAAATTGGAAAAAAAACCACACAAACAATCAATAAAACGTTTTCACAACTGTTTATTCACATACTTGTCTATTAATTAGCTGAACACATAATATAATGATTAAATTAATATTTTTAATTTAAAGTAATACTTAATAAATTGATTGTTTGTGTGTTTTATTTAAATTTGATTAATTATAGAGCAGGTAAATAGTGACGTCGTGATTATCAAAATGCTTGAATATCACGATGACGATTTAAACAGTCAACAGTTCATTCTGTGGACCGGTCAACAGTTCACTGTTTCATGATCACGCAAAAACATAAAGTAAACCGTGAAACAGTTCAAAATATCTAATTACAATTTATATAGTAGGTTAGGTAATAATAGTTACTGTTATATCTGTTTTTTAAAAAAAATATTTAAAAAATTCAATTTAAGGAAGAATTCTTCAAATACTTTTTCTCCAGATTATAAAAAAGACGATATTACTAAGTGAAGGTAAAAGTGATATTTAATTTGACCTTTTTATTTAGTAAATAATAATTTATGGTCAGGCAAGGGTCACTAACTTTTTCCTTAATATTAATTAAGAATGAAATATAATTCTTGCCAATATCATATTATGTAATGCCTATTTCTATTTCAAAAAGCTGTTTTTTTTAAGCCTAAAAAGACTTCAACAAAAAGATTTAATTTTTCAAATGATATTTCCAAACTGAGCTAAATACTTATAATAGATAAAAGTAAATCCGTCCTCGTATTATGCCCCCGTAATTGAAGATTCGGGCACATAGTTTTTGTCGTGTCCGCCCGTCTGTCTGTTTATACATAATGTTTTTTGTCCGCAAAAACTTTAAACTCATGACTTCTGCATTTCATAGGTTAATTTCTTGTGACAAGATCATTCTTTTGGTACTAACTGGAAGCTTTCAAATTTTTTCAAGTTTGTAGTTTGTATAGAATATCATATTCAATGAATACAATTTCAAACCTAAGTCCAAATTTATTGATTTCAGTCACTTCAGAAAATGTTATTTAGTCTTTAGTTTATTTTTAAATTTCTTCATCAAATTCATTGATCTGTAGTAACTTAAACAAAGATGGACAAAAGGCGAGAGCATGCTCCGAAAAAAAAGGAAAAAGAAAGGTTATTAATAAACACTTTGATAAAACATAAATATCAACATTCTCGCTTAAAGACATCAATTCGCATGTTCTGTTGTTGAATGTTGATACAATTATTTTCTCAGAAAAGACATATTTCGTCGAATGCTGTCTGACGTTCTACAAATTCATTGTTGAGATATAATTTATACACTGGGTTGTCTATAGGATCTCCCTTTCCCAACAAGAACAAGGAGTACACCGAGTTTCTGCCTGGAATGTCTAATCTTCCATGACACCTGATCCCACCTCTGCTGTTTTAAGTGGTCCGTAGTTGTTCTTATCCTGGCAGGTTTTGCTTTAGAAAGGTTCTATCTCCCGGTGGCCACATAGCTTAGTTAGTAGAGCACATAACTGGAGATTCAGAGGACTCGAGTTCGAATACCGTTATGGTACGCTTTTTTTCCCTCTCCCATTACATTTGATACCCGTTTCATGCCCTGAAAGTGACAGGTGAAAGATCTACCAGTGAAAAGCCTGGGTTGGGGTTTTCGAGGACCGAATATCGTTTAGGAGGGATAAATGTGGCGGTCTACCGGGTTCAAAAAGCTCAGATGGTAGAGAACCTCTCTGGAGATTCTGGAGGAGGGGGTTAGAATGCTGGTCTAATCCAATTCAGTTTTCTCCTCTTCCTTACATTTTGAATAGACTATTGATCATGATTACTGTTGGTTATCTTCATATTTTACTATAGGATTAAACGTTCTTTTTGAAAAATTTATCGATGTGTAAACTCTTGACATTTTACTCACAAACTAAATAAAAGTGCGAAGCACTTTTATGTAAAGTTTGTGAGTAAAATGTCAAGAGTTTACACATCGATAAATTTTTCAAAAAGAACGCTTAATTCTTATAATTTTTAAAAACTATTTAAATTATTTCTCTTTGAGGCCTCCATACAATCCGTTATTGTACGGCGTAGGAATACTTTATACCGCAAAGAAACGTTATCGAGATGAATTTCGATAGAGATCAACTTCAATTGTCAGAACAGGCAATAAATAAACGTATTAAAACTTATCGAATGTTGTTTAGTCAACAGTTATCGTAATTACGAGTTTACTTAAGAATACTGTAAACCAACTTATATTCGCGTGAGAGAAATGTTCGCGAAGTTCGCGAGAACCTCGTCATCGCGAATATTTCTTGCCGCGAACCAGTCCTTAAAGTGTATTTGTCTATTAACAACAGATCAAAAAGGCTTGATCGCGAAAATTAATCGTCGCGAACTAGTTAACTCCTGGTAAATCGCGAAATAAAGTCGTCGCGAATAAAAGTTGGTTTACAGTAGTTCGTCCTTGACCATGGCCATGTTGACGTAACGACAACGCTCAAGACCGAAAGTTGCAGACCGACGATGCCTTCGATTTGCACTGGTTTGTTCAAAGACCTAGGAAGAATATAGAAAGGAATAATATGAATTTGAAGCTAGGAAGGTAAGATTTTGAGGTACGTTTCTTTTCCCTGTCAGAACGATACAAACTGAGCTGATTTGCTTCATATTATGAATGTCAAGAATTACATCGGCGATTTTTAAAATTCACACCCGTGATCTTACAGTGACATAAACATTTTCATGACGTCTGTAAAGTGGTCAGCCCATTTTGTCGCCAGTTTTGTTTTTTTAATTAAATTTGAAGTTTCTTGTATTCATAATTTTGCTAAAACAGACCAAAATAACTGCTTTCATTGTTTATACGATCACAGGCACCTGAATTTTTATCAGTAAGTTGCTAAATAAGCCAAATATCGAAAAATTCTACCCTTTCTATATATAATATATAGAGGGGGTAGAATTTTTCGATATTTGGGTTATTTAGCAGCTTATTGATAAAAATTCAGGTGCCTGTGATACGATAACCTAGAAGCTTCATCAAGAAAGTAGTTCTGATTGAAAATTTTTATCGATGTGTAAACTTTTTCTTAAGCGTGTTCTCGTCCAATCAAAACACAGGAAATCAATAGATAAAATGAAGATTGGAGTTATCTTAAGTTAATTGTTTTTATAAAAACCAGGAAACTAAAGCTTAATATAAAAAAATGACAGCTTTTCATCTTGACTAATTGGAATGAAATTGCTTTAGATAAGATATGAAAATTTGATTTTCCAACTTTGGGCCCAGAAGGCATAATCAAAGGGTTTTTTTTTTTTACACGTATTTAAAAACAAAGTATTCATTTGTGTAAACGCATGGCATAAGGCCTTGTTTTGAAAGCTTTTACAAGATATTCACTTAGCTTAATAATAATTAGTTTGTATTCATTAGACATAAACAAGATAAATTATTTTCCTTTTGATAATACTCTGAAATTTTTGTTAATCAATGATATATCATGAAAAAATATTATATATCTCCTTAGTATATAATGGGCTTTCAGTAAGAAAACGATATTCATCTTCTATACAATTTTGGCTACACATTAAACATTCCGTTGTCCAATATTTTAGAAAGCGTTTTGTTTTTCAAATATTTCTTACCTGTATTTTTCAAAATGTGTTTTTGTATGTTTTGCATTCTGATAACGAAAGACTAATTTTCTTATTGAATTAAATTACATTTCTGTATCAGCAGTTGCCTTGACTAAGGTTAATATTTTATGTATATGCTTTATGTAACAGGAAGGATTCTTGACTTGATTGCTACCTATGCTAGTTTAAAGAGATGTTTTGAATTATTGAAAAATACATTGGGTACGTATCTTCCGAATTCAGAAATTATTGCAATATTAGTACTTTATACCAAGGTTGCAATGGATATTTTTAAAATGTGATATTTAAGCTTTCTGCCTCCCACTCTTTAAAAATATCATATGATTTCATTAATTTATATAGGTTAGGTTCATTACAAAAATTCCATTTAAATGGAAACTGGAACAGATCATTATAGAATTTAATTTAAAAAAAAAAACTTTGACTGAAAACGAAGTTCTTTGAAGTCGATATAACTTTAAATTGACTGAATGAAAGGGTTACAATTGTTGTATGTTTATATAAGCTTCAATTAATAATTTTTAATTTGAGGAATGACTGTTCAATGTAAAGAAAAATCTACTATTTTATAAATATTGCATGTAGTTGAGTATAACAAACCCCCCCCCCCCAAAAAAAAAAAAAAAAAAAAAAAAAAAAAAAAAAAAAAAAAAAAAAAAAAAAAACAAAAAAACAATTGTCAACCGAGGCGCAGCCTAGGTTGACAATAAATGGTTTTCGAGGGGTGAAAATTTTCAATGTTACACTCAACTATATGCAATATTTATTATACTGAACGTTTTATACAAATACATATAACAGTGAATCGCGCGCGCATAAATTCTGCACCACAGTCGCTATTTTTTGGAAATATCACCCGTCGTCAAGCACTGTTGATTGTTGCTACGCTGGAGGGCGTGGCTTTATTATTCAGCGGGTAATAGCTGGGTATAGACCAATCAATTTCAACTCATTTACATTAAAGTATAATATTAGGTTGAATGGCATACAGCAAATCAAGCTATGTTTACTATCGAGCTTTGTTCACTTAATGCATAAATGGCTCTGTCCAATATCAATTTATTGAATATCACATGATGACCCTTTGCATACATAAAAAAATAAGTAAAAAGGTAGATTTATTTCTTTCATTTCCTTTAACAAAATTTCTTTTTTAGAATCGACGTACTGGAATTAAAACAGGCATCGGGAAAATGCAATTTTTGAATTTTGCAGAAAACAGGACCAGGCTGAAGCTAGTAGCCAATAACAGCAGCCACTAAGCCCGTAGAAGCTAGCAGCCAATAAGGAAATTCATCAAAGAACTGAGAGTACTGAGAGGCAGTACTGTTTTTAATACTTTATTTTAGGTAATTAAGGGCTAATGATTGGATAATTAATGCTAAAAATTAATAACATAATAAATCAGATACTCAGAGGCAGTAAGGCTCACCTGAACAAAAAATTATTCTTTTTTAAAACTGAAGAATAAGAAATAAATTACTTTATCATCTTTATCCAATTGAACAAACAAGCACTAGGAAATGGTTAACTCCTTCAGGAAGAATCCCTTTTCAACTCCTTCAGGGACCTTAAGATTATGTCAGGGCCAATAAGCTAACATGAAATTTGATTAATATAATGATTGTAAACCGAAATACCGGTATGGCACAAATGTAAACTAGGTTGAAGTATGTTTCGAACATTATTACTGGGACAACTTAATGAATCTATAAGACTACATGTATAAATTACCACTATCAGTAATAAGTGGTGGTGGTGCCACCAAGATGTTCCAAAAGCATTTTTGATATTAAAGGCAGGTATTATACCCATGATTTATCAAGTGATCAACATTACTAGGGCAAGATAGAAGGGCCCAAGGATTATTATTTCCTGCTATTAGAAGCGGTACCACCAGGTGGTGCCAAGTTAAGGGGCAATCAATCATTCGTCATCAATTATTGGCCACTTGAACTAACTAACTTTCACTGGGGAAGAGTTAAGGGTCTTAGGAAGAATCCCTTGTCAACGTTTCAAGAGGTCCCAGATACCGGAAAGGGCCTGTTATCTACTCTGAACTTTGGCAGTTTTGCCAAAACGCCATTAAAGATCAGCTATCAAAAGCTTTATCTTTGAAGTGATCACCAAATGATAATTAGGGCAAGGTAGAGGGGCCCCTTGGGCTATCATTTTCCACTTTCAGGATAGGGCTCTATAGTGGCACTACCAAGTAGTGCCAAGTGCGTGGGGCATATTTCAAGCATTCATTTGTCCTGCATCATTGGGCACCTGAACCAACTATCACAGGGGATGGGTTAAGGGTCCTAGGGGGAATCCTGTGTCAACGTTTCGAAATGTCCAAGGGGCTGGAAAGGGCCAGTTAGCTAACCTGAACTTTGATGTTTTTCATAATTGGACATTGGGAAACGGGAAAAGGGCAGCTATTATACGCCTTATCCTTGAAGTGTTCATCAAATGATTACTGGGGCAAGGTAGAGGGGACCCTTGGGCTATCATTTTCCACTTTCAGAATAGTGCTCTAGTGGCACTACCAAGTAGTGCCAAGTGCGTGGGGCATATTTCAAGCATTCATTTGTCCTGCATCATTGGGCACCAGAACCAACTATCACAGTGGATGGGTTAAGGGTCCTAAAGGAAAGCCTGTGCCAACGTTTCGAAAAGTCCAAGGGGCTGGAAAGGGCCAGTAAGCTAACCTGAACTTTGATGTTTTTCATCATTGTACATTGTGAAACGGGAAAAGGGCAGCTATTTTACGCCTTATCCTTGAAGTGTTCATCAAATGATTACTGGGGCAAGGTAGAGGGGCCCTAGGGCTATCATTTCCCACTTTCAGAATGGGGCTGTAGTGGCACCACTTGGTGGTGCCGAGTGCGTGGGGCATATTTAAAGCATTCATATTTTATTCATTGTCGGCCTCCTAAACAAACTAACACTGGGGGTGGGTAGGGGGCCTTAGGAGGTATCCCTTGACAGATTTCTGCAGGGTCCTAGGGGCTGGAAGGGTCCAGTTAGCTATCCTGAACTTTGATGTTTTTCATCATTGTACATTGGGAAACGGGAAAAGGGCAGCTATTATACGCCTTATCCTTGAAGTGTTCATCAAATGATTACTGGGGCAAGGTAGAGGGGCCCTAGAGCTTTCATTTACCACTTTCAGAATGGGGCTGTAGTGGCACCAACCAGTGGTGCCGAGTGCGTAGGGCATATTTCCAGCATTCATATTTCATTCATTGTCGGCATACTGAACAAACTAAAACTGGGGTTGGGTAGGGGGGCCTTAGGAGGTATCCCTTGACAGATTTGTGCAGGGTCTTAGGGGCTGGAAGGGTCCAGTTAGCTAACCTGAACTTTGATGTTTTTCATCATTGTACATTGGGAAACGGGAAAAGGGCAGCTATTATACGCCTTATCCTTGAAGTGTTCATCAAATGATTACTGGGGCAAGGTAGAGGGGCCCCTTGGGCTATCATTTTCCACTTTCAGAATAGTGCTCTAGTGGCACTACCAAATAGTGCCAAGTGCGTGGGGCATATTTCAAGCATTCATTTGTCCTGCATCATTGGGCACCAGAACCAACTATCACAGTGGATGGGTTAAGGGTCCTAAAGGAAAGCCTGTGCCAACGTTTCGAAAAGTCCAAGGGGCTGGAAAGGGTCAGTAAGCTAACCTGAACTTTGATGTTTTTCATCATTGTACATTGGGAAACGGGAAAAGGGCAGCTATTATACGCCTTATCCTTGAAGTGTTCATCAAATGATTACTGGGGCAAGGTAGAGGGGCCCTAGGGCTATCATTTCCCACTTTCAGAATGGGGCTGTAGTGGCACCACAAAATGGTGCCGAGTGCGTGGGGCATATTTCCAGCATTCAGATTTTATTCATTGTCGGCCTCCTAAACAAACTAACACTGGGGAGGGGGTAGGGGGCCTTAGGGGGTATCCCTTGACAGATTTCTGCAGGGTCCTAGGGGCTGGAAGGGTCCAGTTAGCTAACCTGAACTTTGATGTTTTTCATCATTGTACATTGGGAAACGGGAAAAGGGCAGCTATTATACGCCTTATCCTTGAAGTGTTCATCAAATGATTACTGGGGCAAGGTAGAGGGGCCCTAGGGCTATCATTTGCCACTTTCAGAATGGGGCTGTAGTGGCACCAACCAGTGGTGCCGAGTGCGTGGCGCATATTTCCAGTATAATTTTCATTTGGAGACGGGCAGCTCTTATATTTAGGCTTATGTATATCTAATGTCACCTATAACATAATCTGTCAAACTGAATGCGACATTTGTCGCAAATTTGTAAACAAAGTATAGACACGACAGTTCTATTGTATCCTTGGCTTTCAATAATTAACTCGATTTGTTTGAAAAATCTTATTACCTCTAAAAAGTGCAAAGTTTCGATGTTAAAATATGAGTCCATCACGGAATCTTTATCATATATTGCCAATTTGCACCTCATTATGCCCCCGTAAACTAAGTTTTTTGGGAAGATAGTTTTTGTCGTGTCCGTCCGTTTACATCTCTGTCTGTTTGGCCGTGAAAACTTTAATCTTGTCCTTAACTTTTGATTTGATGGGGCTATGACATTCATATTTCACGTGTGTACTACGTGTAACAAGACTTTCCTTTTTGAACTACCAAATTTGACGTTTTGACCTTGACCTTTACCTACTTTTAAATTGTTTTAGCCTTGTCCATAACTTTTGAACGGTAAAGGCCCAAACTTCCATCCTTTACATTCTCAGTATGTAATTTATGTGACAAGACCTTACATTGAATGAGTTACCTTGACCTTTGAACCTTGACCATGGAGATTTTAATACTTATGAACAAGATGCGTTTTTTGAAACACTATGCGCCCTGCAGCAACAAAGTTAAAAAAACATATTTATAGTATATAGGTCACAGTCAAGGTCACAAAGAACGAGAATAGTGAAGCATGCATACTAAATATGAAGTTTTTATCTCTCATAGTTCCAAACGAGTTATTTTTAGCATATAGGACACAGTCAAGGTCACAAGGTCATTGACCTTGGTGGCATGTGAATGTGCTTCATTAGTGAAGTATATATTCCAAAAATATTGCCTCTATCTTTCTTCGTTCAAAAGTTATAGCGAAGGTTAAAATTGCCGACAAAAAACTGTATTTAGCGTATACACTGTTGGTCACAGTCAAGGTCACAAGGTCATTGGCCATGGTGGCATTTAAATGAGCTTAACCAGTGGTGTATGCATAACAAGTATGAAGTCTATCTTTTATGGTTCAAAATTTATGGCGAATGTAAAAGTTTGCAGAAAAAAATAGTTTTAGCATATATGTCATAGTTAAGGTCACAAGACTTTTGAACACTAAGGGCTAGTGATATCATATTTCACTTATGTAATTTTTCATTGGATACTATGAGCTTTGACCCTTAGACCTTGTAGTTTGACCTACTTTTAAAAAGTAAACCTTAACCATTACTTTTGAAGGGTTAGGCCAAGTGCTTTCATACTTTACATATTTAATCCTTGTGACAGGACCTTTCATTTGATAGCAAGACCTTTGACTTTGGAGTTTGACCTACTTTTTAACATCTTTAACCTTCGCCATATTATCTAAAAGGTAAGGTCTAAGGCTTTCATAATTTACATATGTATTTTTGTGGCAAGACCTTTCATTGAATATCAATGACCTTGACCTTAAAGTATTCCCTACTTGTGAAAAACTTTAATCTTGGCCTACTTTAATATTTAACAATTGTATTTTTAATTTGCTCTTAAGAAAAGTTTAATGTTTGCTATGTTGCCATACAGGGTTATCGGTGTCTCACAAAACATCTTGTTTAAATTTGTGATCCTACACATATCTTGGGTTTAGCATAGCAAAGCATTGGCTTTGCCACTATATTTTTATGGGAGGCGGGGGTATCATTTAACGAACTCATTGCTCACAGAGCCTCTTGTTTATTACAGTTATCAATAGCATATCTTTGCTTTGATAATGTCACTACAAAGAGGTTCCTATAACTGGACCTAGTGCTTTCCTTTGGGTCATACTCAAGTATATCGTGCCTTAATTATACCCCACCCCCACCAACCCACACACTTAAAAGCGGTAGGGTACGTTTTTAAAGGTAAGACAAACACCGTGGTCAAGGTCAAAAGGTCCTGATTATTGGTTTTTGAACAAGACCATGTCTCAAAGATAACATTTGGGAAGTACGAATGCGTTGGTCCTTACCGTTCAAAAGTTATGGCCAAGGTTAAAGTTTGTAAAAAGTAGGTCGAACTCCAATGTCAAGGGGTCAAACGACTTGATAAACAATGAAAGGGCTTGTCACAAGGATTACATATGTGAAGTATGAAAATCCTAGCACTTACTTTTCAAAAGTTTTAGCCAATGTTAAAGTTATTTCACAAGTACAGAAATCTCCAAGGCCAAAGGGTCAAGGTTATTGGTATCCAATGAAAGGTCTTTCAACAAAAAAATGCATTTGTGAAGTATACACATTTAAATGTCCTGGTATCTACTGTTTAAAAGATATGATCAAAGTAAAACAATTAGAATTTTTTTGTTAAAGTGTGTTTAACTCGAAGGTCAAGGTCAAAAGGATAGATTTGGTGGTACACAAAGAAAGGTCTTGTCACAAAAAGTACACACGTGAAATATGAAAGTCACAGCTCCATTAAATCAAAAGTTAAGGAAAGGTTTAATTTTTGCGGACAAACAAGCAGCTAGATGAACGGACGGACACGACAAAACTATATACCCACCAAAACTTCGTTCCGGGGGCATAATAAGAGGTGCAAAATGGTAATATGTAATAAAAATTATGTGATGGTCTCATACTTTTAACATCGAAACCTTGCATTTTTTAGAGGTGATGAGATTTTTCAAACGTTAAACTTGATGTGAGCTTATAATTAATATCATACAGTAAAACTCGTTGAGTATGAACACGGATATAGCGAATTCATCGATATAACGAAGTTTTTCTGGGTCCCCGGAAAAATTCTTAACAAATCTTTGTAAAATTTTACGGTTATAGCGAACTCTGATAAAAAGAATTTACAGATATAGCAAACTGATTTTGAGTCCAGTTGAGATTAAATATAATGAAATTTACATCTTTTATAACGAACTTCAAAGATCGCAAATTTTGATAAATTGAGCTGACTTTATTTTCTTTTAGCATCTGTATATCAAATTCAATTCATAATAAAACCTTTGCTATCGAAGGTATGTTTTGTACTTTTTGCTTCCCAAACGTATTTGGTAGTATCAATTGAAGGAAAACATGCATTTAGCAAATTCGCTATATAT
Organism: Saccostrea cuccullata; assembly: GCF_032062105.1. Classification (NCBI taxonomy): domain Eukaryota; kingdom Metazoa; phylum Mollusca; class Bivalvia; order Ostreida; family Ostreidae; genus Saccostrea; species Saccostrea cuccullata. The sequence goes on along the minus strand of NW_026926770.1, from coordinate 5,427 downwards.
GGTAATACGAATTCGTTATACGGATTTAACGAATTACGGATATAGCGATATAAATTCACAGGTCCCTAGGACTTCCCTATAACCGAGTTTTACTGTATAACATAAAATGTATACATATGCAAATATCTAACATTAAAGTGCAAGAAAATGTGATTATGAAACACTGATGCCCCCGTATGGCAACATAGTGAAGATTAAGCTTTTCTGAGATAAAAAAGTTAATATATTGTTCCCTAAAATAGTGCCTTCTAACTGGAAATACAATTGCAAAAAATGAAAGCCCGATCACCATTTGTTCCAAAGTTATGGTCAGGCTTCAGTTTTTTCATAAGTACAAAAATTTTCAAGATAAATGTCATAAGGTCAAGTTTATTGGTATCCAATGAAAGGTCTTTCCACAAAGATAACATATTCGAAGGATGGAAGCCCTAGCCCTAACCATTCAAAAGTTATTAGGTTTAAAAGATTTTAATGTATGTTAAACTCCAAGATCAAGGTCAGAAGGTCAAGGTTATTGGTATTGAATAAAAGATCTTGTAACAAAAATTACATATGTGAAGGTTGAACACCCTAGACCTTCCTCTTCGAAAGTTATTTCCAAGGTTTACGTTTTTTTATAAGTCTGGAAATCTCAAAGGTCAAGGTCTAAATTCTAGGTTTTAATGAAAGGTCTTGCCAAAAAGAAGTTCTATTTGAAAAATGAAATTCCTAGTATCTATCAATTAAAACTGAGGGCCAAAAGTAAAAATATGCCATTTTTTTGTAAAAGTGGGTCTAACTCCAAAGTCAAGGTCAAAATGTCAAGGTTTTTGGTAACAAATGTGAGGTCTTTTTCCAAGAATAAATTATGTGAAGTATAAAAGTCTAGTACTAACCCTTCAAAAATTATGGTCAAAGTTGTATTTTTAAAGTAGGTCAAACTTCAAGGTCAAGGTCAAAGGGTCAAGGTTCTTGGTATCCAATGAAGCGTCTTCACACAAGAATTAAATTTGTAAAGTATGAAATCCCTAGCACTTTCTGTTCAAAAGTCATAGCCAGGCTAAAAGTTTTCTCATAAGTACGTAAATCTCCAAGGTCAAGGTCAAAAAATACATACGTGAAGTATAAATGTCCTGGTAGATAATGTTAAAAAAATATGACCAAAGTAAATATTCAAAATGTGTGTGTAAAAGTGGGTCAAACCTCAAGATCAAGGCCAAAAGGTCAAATTTGGTGGTACCCAAAAAAGGTCTTCTCTCTAGAAATACACATGTAAAATATGAATGTCATACGTTTACTAAATCAAAAGTTATGAATATGAATAAAGTTTTTGCTGACAAACAGACAAACAGAGAGACAGAAAGACAGACAGACGGACAAGAAAAAAACTATATACCACCGAAACTTCGTTTCAGGGGGCATAATTAAAAAAAAATTGCACAAAACCGGTATCGAACTAACAACTCTTTCATTGAAAGGCATACATTCTAGACACTACGTCACGAGTTCCAACTTCCTGGTTGAACAAGACAGTAATCCGTACTAAATAGTTTTGAGAAACACGATTGCTGTATTATAAAATAGCAGCCACATTTTGAAGGTGGGAAATGATAGCCCTAGGACCCCTCTACTTTGCCCCAATAATCATTTGATGAACACTTCAAAGATAAGGCATATAATAGCTGGCCTTTTCCCGATTCACAACATACAATGTTGAAAAGACATCGAAGTTCAGGTTAGCTAACCGGCCTTTCCCAGCCCCTGGGGCCCTTTGAAACTATGATAGGGGATACACCCTAAGACCCTTAACCCATCCCCAGTGAAAGATGGTTCAGGTTCCCAGAAATGGAGGACAAATGAATGCTTGAAATGTGCCCCACGCACTTTGCACCACTTGGTGGTGCCACTACAGCCCCATTTTGAAGATGGAGAATGATAGCTCTAGGACCCCTCTACCTTGCCCTATTAAGCATTTGGTGGACACTTCAAAGAATAGCTGTTCTCTAAAGGTTTTTTCGAGATATAATGTAAAACCCAACGTCCAGGTTAGCCTATTAGCCCTTTGCGGTCTCTGGGATCCTTTGTACTTTGTAAGGTTGACAGGGGATACTTCCTCGGGCCCTCAATCTATCCCCAGTGATTAGTTTGTTCAAGTTGCCAATAATTGATAACAATTAATTGCTTGAAATATACTCAACGCACTTGGCACCACCTGGTGGTACCACTACAGTCCCGTTCTGATAGCAGGAAACAAAAGTCCTGGGGCCCTTCTACATTGCCCTAGTTACGATATGCTTGGCACTTTATAAATCATGGGTATAATACCGGCCTGTAATATCAAAAATGCTCTTGGAACCACTTGGTAGCACCATCACCACTTATTATTAATTGTCTTATAGACCCATAAAAGTTGCCCGGGTATTAATATTCGAAACATACTTCAACGTAGTTTACACTTGTGTAATATTACAGTTTACAATCGATAGAGTAACCAATTTTCAGGTTAGCTTATTGGTCCTGTCATATTCTTGAGGTCCCTGAAAGAGTTGAAAAAGGTATTCTTCTTGAAGTAGTTAACCATCTCTCAGTGCTGTTTTGATCAAGTGGACAAAGATGATTGGGTAATTTATTTCTATTTTTTCAGTTTCAAGAAAGCACATTTTTTCTTCAAGTGAGCCTTACTGCCTCCGAGTGTCTGATTTATTATGTAATTAATTTTTAGCATTAATCATCCAATCATTAGCCCTTAATTATCTAAAATAAAGTATTAAAAACAGTACTGCCTCTCAGTACTCTCAGTTCTTTGATGAATTTCATTATTGGCTGCTAGCTTCTACGCGCTTAGCAATCTCTCACCAGAGGGCGTTTTACGCTCATCGCTCCAACACCTCTGTTATCGTCTAAATTACAAGAATCTTGTAAAACGTAAATAAATTATAGATTTCCACCAACTTGGTATTTTTTCTTAAATGAAATTAGAAAAATCAATCTGTAGCACTTCTTTTGTTCTTTCAAAATTTATATATATATATTAAAATAGCTTCAATATATACGGCACTATTTTATTCTGAATTTTTACACACATTTTCATTTTGAAACCAAGCAGACAAAGTCAGGAAATATTTACTACCAGAGAGCTTAAAACACGTAACATCATTGAGAAATCATACAAAACAATCAATGTCTAACAATTTTTGTCGACAAATAATTATTTGACAACCCGCGCTACTTTTTAGACGACAACAGAGATGTAAGCGGAGCGCGCCCTCTGGTGAGAGATTGCGCGCTTAGTGGCTGCTGTTATTGGCTGCTAGCTTCAGCCTGGTGAAAACAGGCTGATAAAAAAAAATTATATATGCACAGTATTATAATTAACTTCCAGTGCCCGTAAAACCTACGGTGAAATATGTAACTAGGGAGAAATTATATTTTTAAAAAAGAAGTGATATCTAGTAGCAAAATAAAGATCTATTCAAAAATATTTGGACCAATCAAAAGCACATTTAATTGAAAATTTGTGTCCTGTAGATTTTTAATAATGTCTCAGAGTGTCCATTTTTACTCTAGGGGTAAAAAATACCCTCTCCCCAAAATCTTACTTCCAAGAACATGTAGTCGTACATGTAAATTGTAATGAAATAGAATAATCATGTTGAATTGAAATGTCTCTAAAATCGTCCAATCGAATTTTTTTTTTATATTTAACCAATCAACGTTTATATTATAGCCAATCATAATTCCCAAATTAAGAACCAATCAGTAGTAATTAGGCATAGGAGAAAAGGTATAAATACAGAAAACCCTGTTGGTCTTCACTCATTTCTTGAGTAATAACATTTGGGTAAGTTCTTTGGATGTGATGAGAAACAACAGAATTGAAATGTGTACAATGTATAATATGTCATATTAGACCACTCATATCAGGAATCTACTTCCTTAGTGTATTGATGACTAGTGTTTTGGTGAATTTATATTGTGTCTCGGTGACTTTTTAGGGTGTGTTGTTAGGTAGTTGCAGACTGTGTAGGGAAACAATAAAATTGTTCGTTAAACCACAGTCTGCAGCTACAGTGTTATAACTTTATAGATTTGATTATTTGTTTGATTATAAGTGATTCTGTTGTTATAGTTCGATCGTTTTTAGTTAGTTTACTTATCATTATCCATTTAGAACCGAAGATAAGTATAAACATATGTAGTGAATCTCAATCAGTTGTTCTTTTAGTGTCAATGAAATCATTGGAGTTTGTTTTAATTCGATATGATATTTGATGATTCTTAGGAGGGATATCTAAGCGGACCAAATTATTAATCATTTGTACTTTGTAAAAACGTTACAAATTTCATGGAAGTGGTTTAAGGTAGGATTCCTCTCTGGTTTCTGGCTTAAGATGAATATTCAAAGTATATTTGTTGATATGTCTTATATATTTAGGTGTAATAGATTTGAAAGACCGTATTTTTCTTTCCTCATCACAATTATACAACTTTAAATAGAAATGGTAAACTGCGTTCAAAAACTAGAAGGACTAGATTTTTGGCGGAATGTCGGCGTATGAAAATATCTTCCTCTCTGCCTCTAAAAATTATTATAGAACATTGAATTAAGTTATAATTTTTACGCAATCGAAGACTGGGCGAAATTTGATAATAAGGGACTAAAGTTTCAAAATTTGTCAAATAAATAAGATTTTTCCCACATACTAGAACTATTTTGGCTTTTAAATGCTAATCTAAGTACAGATTTGAGCCAAAAATCCGGAAATGTGTAATATCTCTCTCAGTTTTGAATTTTGAATCATTTTGTACCTTTTTGTGTCTACTTTACTATATGTGAAAATTAGAAAAAGTTAAGTAAAGAAAGCATATAGAAATACTTTATAAAGTCCTAAAATTTTTAGAAAAGTAGAGGAAATTCGGATTAGCAAATATCCAATTTTTTTTTTACATTATACATGTCTATTTGGTAATATCATCTTATAGGCTCTATATGGTAGTATATTTTTATGCAAAAAGAAAAACATTCAATATTTGAATTGCAAGTAGGAATTGCATGGAAATAGTAATTTTTTATTCTCAATGTCCAGGAAAACGGTAATGAGCTTGAGCTTACCTTGCCTCTAATATTAAACTGTCAAATTTAATCTCACTGATACCATCTCTTACTGATATTGTCCTCTTGATTCTGCGAAAATTTCACTAATTTTTTAAATACAAAAATTGTGAGAAGAGTCCGACCGTAAGGAATATTTCGTTTTTATTTTGTATAATTTGTTTACATATTATTTGTTTTCATTGTGTGGGCATATTGTAAAATAATCCTAAGACTAACATTCACGACACAGACAAAGAAATAATCTTTATAGAGCAAAAATTCCAAGAGTTGAAAAATGACAGTTTAAACATTTACAATACCAGTTCAGCATCCAATAAGGATGCTAGTAAAAC